>NC_068367.1:31158225-31458225 GCF_020536995.1 Dreissena polymorpha
TTCTTGAAATACAAGAACACACACATTGAACAATCAAGAAAACATGTGTATTTTTCATCTGTGCTTTGTTGACTATACACATTTATCAGCAACAGGTCAACTTCCAGGTTTGTGGAAAACATATTTTTGATAACGAAGTGAGCGAATCTATAACAATGAAAAAGTGGGTGAGAGTTTGCTTCAGTTTTTTCAACGTAACAACATGATCTTTTCAACGCTAATATGCTTGATGGAAGCTTGCGTATACCGTACTACAAAATGGTCATTTAATACATCATACACTGATTCCATCATGAGCAAGGAATACTAGATGTGTGAAGACAACATAGGTTTAGGTTAGGTATGTACGTGCTCATTATTTCGAAAAGTATAAACGAGGCGAGTGAAACACTTTGTTCTATACATCATCAGTCTACTCTTACAACCAAACCATGTCAACATCACACTTAGGTTCAAAGAACAAGTATTGTGAGACATACATGATCTACAAGCAGTACGGTGGTGATATTGGTTTATACGGTATCGTAAAGAAGTACAAGAAGCAGAGAAACGCAAAACGACAAAATTTGTTGCCAGGAATTGTTCTTGGCAAAGATGGAAGAGCATAGCAGCAAGATTTTCCTTCATATGGTATCATGTCGAAGATGCCACTGATGCTTTCCTGACTGAGTCGTGATCAGATCGCCTTCGATCAACGCGTTCTGAACGCAAAACGGGTCTTCGATACCATATCACCAAAAGCAACACAGATATGTGCTCTATTCTAGAAGCTATTCTAAAGAGCGACATCGATATTGACAATGTTTCAGTATGTGTTCGTTTGGACATTCAAACGTCGACACACCCTCATAAGATGGTCGTGATGAACAAAGAGACAGCGTTCACACGTCCATGGAAGCACTCAAACATCAGCGAGAGACAAAAAAGTCCAGTGTATATTGGAAACGTAGTAGGTGGAAAGTTGGACGATCCTAGCCAAGCGATCATTGTCACTAAAGAAGAGAATGAGGCATACACGATACTTGCACGGCGCTTACTCCGAGTGTCAGTTCAGCGATTACATCCCAAAACACGAACTACCAATGAGGGTTTGCTACGGAGTGGTTCCAAATACTGTTTCAATCATAACCATGTGGAAGGACGGACTTCAAGATTGTACTTTTCCCGGCACTGCATACGGAACAGTGGACTTTGACCAAAGACAAACGCCCTAAACGGAATACACAGCATTTTGACCATTTGTCCGTTATCATTTGCTCAGGATGAATTGTATTGAAAAATGTTCATTGTCACCTGCATTGCAAGTTTGTTGTAATCACATGCCGATCAATAAAAACATGTACCAAAATGTTGTTTTATTTTTATTTACGTATAACTAGGATACACAAGACAAAACACTCATTCATCATGACAAAAGTCTTTGCGATAGAAGGCAATATTGCTGCCCGGAAAAAGCACACTACTCGATCTGTTAGGTCAAACATATCTTGTATTTCCAGAACCGCTGGATGAGTGGCAAAATGTTATGGGCCCTGATGGCCAAGTGTTAAATATTTTTGACATTTATTGCCAAGACATGCCAACGCATTCATTTACATTTCAAATTTTTACACTCAAAAGCGCTATGTGTGTTTTGAGAAAAGCTCTAGCGTCCGGTGAACCATATGTGTTTGTTGAAAGGTCGTTTTTGTCAAACTTGAACGTGTTCGCAACAGCACAAAAATCGATGGGTTATATCGATGAAGTAGAATGGATGGTATATCATGAGTTGTTTAACCCATTTCATTCGGCAGAAAATTGCCCTGGACTAAGCATACGCAAAGTCTCGTAGCAATGGACTTTCGAATTTAGGATGGATCGACCTAATTGTTACAGAGTAATTATAACTGCGAATTGACAAATGGAAACATGCGCAACGATTTTAGCAAATATTTCTAGCACCATTAACGTCTCTGTGTGTGTTATATTTGCAGTTATCGCAATAAAATGTTTCACTCTTTTCTAGATTTTTGTTTATTGTTCCACACACTCCACACGTCTTCGAAGTGTATGCTTCATTTTGAACATCCAATATGCATTCTGTGTTCGTAGTTCGGTGAGTTAGCCTTTGGCGAAATCTGTAATGTTGCCAATATAGCAGATCCCTTTTGGCTCGCGGTGAAAGCGGTTTTGGTCTGTCTGTCTTTACCAGTTGCGCTACATTGATTTTACCCAGTGCAACATACTCATATTCTTTGACGAGATGTGAGGAAAGCTTTAGGTGAATATCGTCAACAAACGTTTTTAGTTTTAAATGTGTTTTCTTTAGTGATACAATTCGTTCACGTGCTGCTTGTTGTTGCTTTTTGTTTTGCGCTTTAGTCAAATGCATATGGGCATGATCAATTTTATTGTGGAGTTTACTAATCACATACTGCTTGTCTTCTTTAATTCCAACTTGGAAAACACAACAGTCAATAGGGTCATATACTGTAGCAAACGTTCTACCACCAGGATCAATGCCACATACACGTTTCTCTATCGTATTATTTGATGCATTTCTTCGTGTATACTTAGGATCACAAGGAATATTCATGATAAACATGCCATCAGCACGCTTGACAATTTTAACGTCGTGATCAATAGGAGGTATTTTTGTTATCGGTTTAGCCAATTTTAAGAATCGTTCTTTAGGATTTGAACGCTTTTCAAAATTGTCCGGCATCATACAAATGTATCGGTTCTGCATTTGAGTATTATCGATAGAAACATCTTTATCTGACAGACGTCGTATGAACAGTTTTTGAACACAAAAAGATCCCTGTATGATATTCGATACAGACATGGGTCGTTTAAGTTTTGATTTTAGTGACTTAGCCGACTTGTAAGACGTACAAAAGTTTTTGCACGATGTAAGTTTTATAGTTGACATTTTGTTGTTGAAAAACCAGTCATCGTTTTCCATCCTATAATATGGATCAACATCGTTGGCAGTTGTTTTGCAAACAATTTTCTGTAGCTCGAATAGGTGTGGTCGTTGACCTTTTTCGTCTACTAACCACAAGCACCAATTATACGTATAATTTGAAACGCGAAGCATTTCGTTGAGGACTCGTTTTTGATGTTTAGTAGGACGAATTCCAACCGAGAATGATGTAAGAAATTTATCTGATTGTGTCTTTTGCTTTTTGACACTAGCCGACTGTAACAATTGAATCACATCGCAATCAGTTTTCTCGTGATTAACCATATCCTTTCTTCTTATGTGCTCCCACCAATACCACATACTTTTGTGTTTGTGGACGTTTGCAGCATCCCATAATGTAAAATTCTCTCGTTTGCGTTTCATGGCTGTACAATAAAAAGCAGGCAAAAAATGTGTTTGCTTATATACTTATTTTTGATAAACTTATTTCAGGGCGATACGAATGAAACCGTATCCCGACTCAAATGGGTTAAAATCAGAAACAGAGCAGAAGAAAGCGAAATATCGCTAAGATATTTGAAGGAACTTAATAACAATCACGAAAAATGGTTTTCGGGTATGGATCCAAGAAAAGTATTGGTGATAAATAACGATATTGAGAAGTACAATTCATCTGACTATGAAAATGACATTGCTAGAATAAAGTCTTTTGTCAGCGAAATGACTGCCGGGGACTAATTTGCTTAAAAGTGCGAGTTATTGGACACCACAGCCACTTTTTTCTTGTGTGCATTTTTGGTGCGGGATGCGGCGCTATATGATATGCCCGGAAAATGTTCTGACGGTTTAATAAGGGGGGTGGGGTTTTAAAAAAGACCCCCCCGCTAATTTTGCCGGGCTAATTTTGTTTTCAATATACAATGTCAAACACTAATTGTACTACGAGAGTTGTATCGCATAAGTCATTACAAAAAAATGGTATAAATAGGAGATGAATACGTTAGTAAGTCTAAGAACGTTTGTTTGCAAACATGTCTGTGTACAGTCGTTTTGCGAGGCTTAGAAAATCTGAACCACGAGCCTTCAGTCGCTATCAAACTATGGACCAGAGACTTCAAACCTTTGAAGACAGGCCATCCAAACGCAGCGTGTCAAAGGAAGACCTGGCTAGCCAAGGGTTCATCTACGACCCTTGTGTCATCTCCGACACGAGAGAGAATTTCTCCGACACTATTTTTAATTGCGTTAGATGCGTGTTTTGCAATGCGCACATTTCCATTTGGAACATGGACAAAGTAGATGTGAGAGTTAGGCATCGACAGCTGTGCCCCGCTTGTCCTTTTGTGTTCGATTGGAACATGAACAAAGAAGAAATAGTGAGACTCAGTCATCGACGGTTTGGTCGTGCTTGTCCTTTTGAATTTGAATTTCTTGACTATGAGTTATGCGATAGGTACTTGGAAAACGAGTTTGAAAAGCAATATGAAAGAGATAATTATGGAATTGTGGAAACAGAAAGCGATCAAGATGTTCATTCTAGCGATGATAACCAAAAATATTCAAATAAATCGGTAGAAAGTCTTCAAACAAAAGATGACCAAAAGTATGACGAATACGATAATTATAGTGATTTGGATGAGCTGCTAATGGCGAAAATTGACAAGACTTGTACTCGTACCCGCTACAAATCTTATCAAAAACAAACTGAAAAGCAGCGTAAAAAGGCTGAAAACAGGCTGAAAAAGAAACAAAGAACAAAAATACGCAATGCAAAACGAGATCAAAAGCAAACATATTACCAGGACAGAATCGACGATGATAATTACATACCTCAAAAAGGTTCCAATGATCAAGATGTAAAGAAACATGATAGAAAAATGTGTTGGGTTTGCAGAACTAATGATGCTGGCGATATACTGGAAGAACAGGTTTTCGAATCTTACGAACAGTTTTATCAAAAGCAAAAATATTACCGGGGCGAAATCGACGATGATAATCACATATTTCAAAAGGGTTCCAATGATCAAGATGCAGAGATACATGATAGAAAAATGTGTTGGGTTTGCAGAAGCCGTGATATCGATGATATGATAGAAGATCAGTTTTTGCAATCTTACGAAAGTTTTTTGGAGGAAAAATATAAAGAAGAATTCGACAATTGTTTTGCGGACGAAATCAGTGGCATCGATGATGAAAAACAAAATCAGGTTGAACGTCTATGGGATGAAGAGACCGAGTATATTTATTTTTCTGACTATGAGGCATTCGTTCAATACATGGATGAATATGAGAGGCAACATCCATGTATTTGTATAGGAAGTTTAGGTGTATTTTCGATAACGCTACGACTCAAAACATTTGAATATAAGCAATCATAACATGGATATTGAAAATGAACAAAGAAGATGTAAGACTCAGGCATTGACAGTTATGGCATGTTTGTTCTTTTGTGTTCGATTGTGCATGTATGTGTCAATAAAAAACCCTAAAACGATTTTGCGTATTGTTTGTTTTTCGAGAAGTATCAAAAAATAAACACAAAAACACAAGCTATAATACAATACATTTTATTCAACAATCACGATGTGACACAATTTGATGGGTAAATTTTGTCATCGCATTCGCGCTAAACATTTCAAAAACGTGCTCTGTTTCAAGAATATCTTTGGCAATATCTTTTGACTTTTCAGCACCTCGAAAATCAATTGCACCACATATCCAGTTTTCGGCATGAATGAAACCATACAATAAATCGAATCTGCACCGGTTCGCTTTCGTAGCAAGAACGTTCAAGGTTTCTTTTGTCACATCTTTGATCAGAAACGACCAAATTGAAAAGGTTTTTCTTGAAGTACAAGAGTCCATCAGCGCATGTTGAATCTTGATTTTGCTTATGTTTGTTTTGCTGCAAACGAATTCAACAATTTCATCAAATAGACACATTATCAACTTCGTTGGTTGTAGAGAAGCTTTGAGTTTTGCGTACGTTTCGAATTGATGTGCAAAATGTTCTCTTGTATTTATTTCTACATGCTGGAAATCTGTCCACAGACACATAGGAATGCTATTTGTGGTGTAATCCATGTGAATGACTGAAAGACAAATAACTTCAATTTGTTGTTTGAAAATACTTATATAGGAACTTTCCAAAATGACAATGCATCAAAAACTCGTCATGTATATGTTTGTGCATATAGTTGCCCTGTTTTTTCCCTTAGTTTTACATACAAATGCGTTAGGACGTCCTAAACCAAATTTTTATGAACCGTCTTGTTTCAAGCATGTACAGGACACACCGATTGACGTTACGAATGGTTTATTTTATGTGTTGATAAACGTAACCTATGAGTATTTGTCATTATACGACGATGTCAAAGAAAATTTACAATTTTTCAACAAATGGATGAAAAACCCAGAGTTTAGTTTAGAAGGTCATGAGCAACAATGCAAATCCATAGGTCTATCTAGATGTCCGAACAAGAAAAAAGCGTTTTCAAAACCGGTATACAGTGTAGTTGATGGTTTTGTAGCGGGATCAATGTTTATCACTTACGACTTACCAAGTCTTTTAGTTAGATTGCAAATTGAGCCGAAAACGTACTCTATCAGTGAGTTTGTAGAATCTGTGTTTACTGAAATTTACACACACGCTTGGATACCTTTGTTTCCGTACAATTTTTCATTGACATATGATGGAAGTGAAATTTGTGCAAATGGGATGCACGGTCATGCCTTCATCAGATTTAATATTGAACTGTGTACAACGTTCGGAACATGGTGCGATGTGAATTTAGAAGGTGCTAGTCCCGAGAAACAGGATCATGCGTTAACACGAATCAAAAATGCGTTATTGAAGAGAAAAATGAATGATTTGTCAGTCGCCAAGTATATCAAAGAATATGATCTAGGTTTGGAAATAATCCCTTCTAAGTCCAAAGAATTGCGAGACACAATTACACAAATAGAGCAAGAAATGAGTGAGATCCGCTTAAAAATCGATGATAAGTTCGACTTTGACTATGATCAATCTGACGAGAATTACTCTGACGAGGATAACTTTGATGAGGATTACTCTGACGATAATTTGGATGAAAAGCAAAGCGCTGAAAATGTTCCAATTATCGATTTTTCTGACTTTTTTTTCAAAAACACTAAAGTACTGTCAGTAACAAACAAACCTATCGTTGACCCTATCGTAAGCCAAAAAATTCACGATATTCAAAATGCCAATACTTTCGTTAGCCAAACATTTTACGATATTCAAACTTCTACCAACAAGCCAAAAAACAAGATAAGTCCAACAGTTAAAAAAAATACTGTTGTTAACCAAACTTCTCACAAAATTCAAAATGCTCTTACCAAGCCAAAACTCAACGTTAGTCTGCCAGTTAAAAACGATAACATTGTTAACCAACAATTTCAAAATATGCAAGATGCTATCAACAAGCATAAAATGGGAATTAAGCACAACAAGCAGACCGTTGCAGAAGTATCTACGTATGGATTGCAAAATTGTTACTGCATAACATGTAATCGTTCTACTACAATCGGTAAAGTACATAACAATCGTTGCTATTTCATCAACTTGGATTCATCATTCAAGATTTCCTCTAATACGCATTTTTCTCCGTTTCGTGAATACACACTCTTGATTATCAACGAACGTAATCATGCTTTACGTGCGATGCTAAGTCAAATAGTGAAACAAGTGAGTAACGAAGTTATTCTCGCGAAAAAGGCTTCATCATATCGACTTACTGTCTTCAGCACCAAAGATGGCACAACTGTTGATAAGATTTGTATGTCGTTATTCAGAAATACGTATCAAATTGAGAATTGTACCGAGAGCACGAATGCTGTGCTTATAGCGAGAAATGGTCATTTCATTCGCGTACCACAAATACAATTGGCTAATTTCACATACTGCGATATTGGTGCTGTGAAAGCGGAAAATGGCAAATGTTTTCGGATTGATGCAAATTGTTCGCACTCAAGTATTGCGAGTGTTTACGATTTGGATGATAAGTTAGTTTCATATTTGGTTAGCATTACTCAGAACACGGCACACAATATGAGTGAGGCAAAGTTTCAAATAAAAAATATAGATGACAGTTCTGTCACAAGCGAACACTTCATTGTGTACAACAAAAAAGCAATCAGTGAACACGAATGCACGTTTGTCGACATGCGATCAAAGACAATTTCATTCGAAAAATGCAAAAAAGGACTCACAATTTGCGAGGTATTGTTTGGTAAAAGTGCATCGAATGACGAACCGGGACTTAAAAAACTAACGTTGTGGGAAACTGT
This sequence comes from Dreissena polymorpha, assembly GCF_020536995.1. NCBI lineage: Eukaryota > Metazoa > Mollusca > Bivalvia > Myida > Dreissenidae > Dreissena > Dreissena polymorpha. The sequence goes on from NC_068367.1 coordinate 31,166,441, forward strand.
CGCTGTTAGCGTTGGTGGATTCATTGTGCTTGTGATAGCTGCTATTTGCTTCATAATTGTACTACACAGCATAGCTCGGCATAACGATACTGTTGTAAAGAGTTAACATATATCAAAGCGTTTGTATCCGCTATTGTCATAACTCACAATGACTTCGTATAACAACATGTATACCATTGAACGCGAGAGCATTGGTAACACTCAAGAATTTTCCATCCACGTTTTTAAATGCATCAGCGTTTTGATCAATGAACAAGAACTGCTCGAAAGCATTTTTGAAACCATACTAGACGATATTGGAGACGAAAACGTGTTCATATTCGACTTGACAATCGAGTTTTGTTTCACAACAATAAGTAAAATTCTACATATCAGTCAGCTAAATTCGCAAAACTGTTCGTGTTTTGACATTACTTGTGCTATGCAGGAACAAAGAATCAATTTCACAGCACCAGCTCATCTTCATGTTTTTGTAACAAAAAACGCATAAACACATGTTTAGTCATAATTTCACTATTTCGAGTTGTTGATGGACTACAAAGTTAAACCATGTAACGGTGAGCGCTGCACTCTATGTTCTCAAATAAAGAGTGGAAATAGTTTTCAGTTTAAATGTGGTTTTGTGTATAAGGTGGAAGATGGAGAGAACTTGACTTGTAAATCAAAAGATGTTATATATGTTCTGAAGTGCAACACTTGCGGCGGTGAGTATATTGGCGAGACCGTTAATCTGAGAAAACGCATTCACACACACAACTCTCATATTCGAACAGAGCAGCATTTGTGTCGAGCTACTGACCATTTGATAGAATGTGGGAAACACTTGTGCGATGTTAAGGAACGGTACACTGTATTCGTTTTGGAGACAGAGCGAGACAAGCACGTGCGTAAAGCCAAAGAGGCGTACTACATTCGATTATTCAAGCCAATGATGAACAAGTAAGGCGTGCATTATTTTTCAAGCGTATATATATAGCTGCAGTTAACAAAATAAGCACACTCGCAATCACTTTCTACGATGGCACAAGCAATGTTGACCTCGAGCTATGCTATAAAAACGAACAACCGAGAACGAATACAGCAGTTTGCGAACACTGTACTCAATCACGGCGTGAAAAGGAATTTGGTTTCTGAAGTCGAGTCAGGTGTCTTCTTGTCGCCTAACGATTATTTGAAAATAAAAGAACTTTCAGAGAAACTAAAACAGATTGATGCCAAACTAGCGCAGTACAAAAGCCTCAAAGTAAGAACGCAGAATCTGATAAAGGGCATCAAGAAAACAAAAAACCTGCAGGACGATGTTGTGAAGACTGTGAGCTCTAACGTTTTCGATCGAATTCCAATTGATGTGATTAACAAAATACTCGGTTCTGGGGAAGACGAAAACATGTTTGCGCTAATAGAGCGAATAAAATCTTCCAATGTTGAGGAAAAACGCAAATATGCCGATATCGACATCTCCGATACAGAAATCTCAGATACGCTAAACGATGATGAAAAGGAAATTATGAACGGTCTGGCTGTTAAAAGAATGCGCAAATCTGGTGAAACGAAAGCTGCAAAGAAACCGAAAAAGGAAAAGACTATACTCAGTGATCTAGAATTGAGCGATGATGACGAATGACTACGTTGTTGCAATATTGTATGATTATGTTGACTTGTGTGTGTTACATTTTTTGTATATGTTGTAAATAAATTGTATCAATGAACTGTAAACATTTGTTGCCTTATCAATGGATATTGACGAGGTTTTGATTGTTGACGAAGACGAACAGTTAGCACAAAACACCTACTTGCTTTCACCCATGTACTCTAGACATCACCACGAATGCTCGCTATGCATTTTTCAATACATAACAGAATATGAAGAACCAATACGAATATTCGAAAGCAAGCTAGTAGAAATGAACTCAAAACTCGGGTGTGGAATTCAAACGTGTGTCACAATGGTTCTCAATGAGTTCAAAGACGATGAACGCATGTCGTTGTTCAAAAAATTGACAACTAGCGAAATTACAAGCCATTTTGATTCAGTATTTGGCGATCCTATTTGTGGATACAACCGACTTAAAGCTTACAATTTTTTCTCTCTGTTTGACGAAAGTACGGTTAACAATTCCACATACATCAAGTTTATTTACGATACATACAAACATTCGAGAAACACGTCACTATGTCCTTATTCGCTTCTAGGCGTTTATGTTTTTCTTGTCATGATCAACACTATAGGAGGTGATGCCCAGCTTAAGAAAAAACACGACTTTTTGTGGATGTTTAACTGTCTATGCAATCACAAATTACGGTTTGGAAAATTGAGATAAAAATCTATTTAAGGATAGTTTTTTCTATAGAAACGCTAAACCCGCACACAACCAACAACCATGTCAACCATAAACATTAAAGATATTAATCGTGTCACTGACACCGAAGCCACTAATCGCTTGTTCACTAAACTGAAGTACGATATTGGTATTGAAATCTCTTCAAAGCTCATTCAGTCGCTTAAACAAAGCAAAGACAGGGTTGTATTTTATGTGGGCAAAGAACAAAGATCATACCCAGCAGCAATTGTGAAAATGTTCACTAACGTTAAGACAAATCATGTCAAGATTCAGCCGAAGTACAGTGTTCAAGAATTGATGAACGTGTTTGAAATTCTCATGAACCTGTCTGAGTACCAATGTAACGGTCTCACGCTAGATTACTCGGATTGGCAGTCAATCTCTAGTCTGGTAAACATGATCGAACTCGCTGAGCACCTAGGCATGACAGAAGTGGTGATGTTTCTTAAACGCATTCCACAACTTCTTACATTTCACAACAAAACCGCGTATGATAACGAATTGTTAAGACGAGAAAACGAGTCTAAGGAAAACCAAAAACCAATGTCTGTCAACGAACCTAGCGAAAACGATGAAAAGCGGTCGAGAACTAGAAAGAGAAGCTTTACAAAAGTGTTCAGTCGTAGTTTGAGCCGAAAGCGCAGAGAAGAAAATGTTATGAACTAAATGTCGTATTTTGTTTGTTGTATGTTGAAAATAAAGAGCAAAAACAGTAAACACGCGTGTTTGTTTTCTTCACGCAGCAAGATAAAACCCAAAACGTCAATATACTTGCATCTTCTCTACCAAACTAACAACCAAAACATAAAATGCATTTCAACATTTTATTTGACGATACTATTCAAACAAATACACACACAAGCATGCACTAAAAGTCATAACACTAATCAGTCCAATGAATCCGCTTCCAATCAAATATTTCAGATCTACAAACAGCGCATTTGTTCCCGTATATATGCATGTGCCAGCAACAGTGTACGCAGAAAAGGTGCATGCATGGTGCTACGGCAAAGGTTTTCTCTTCATTGCAGCAAATTATACAAGTACGCGAGTCTTTCACTGCTTGCTCTTTTTCCAGGTGAAGTTGAGCCATACGTTTTTTGCAGTCTTTGCAATCACAGCAACTATTTGCTTGAAAGCGTTCACGAAGTTCTTTCATAACCTGTATGCATTCTTTTCGTATTTTTCTAACAGAAAACCACCATCGTAAGTCTTGAATACAGATAATCGCAAGCATTGTAACACCGATCATGGCTTCTTGTTGTTGTCAAGTTTAGTCTTTTTGCGATCCCAAAAATCTGGGTTTCGTTCTTCGATGATTAATTGAATAAGCAAAATGCCAAGAAATATAGTCGCAAACATCAACAAATGAAGTTAACTCTGCGTAGCGCTAATATATATGCACATTTTGTAACGATTTCGATCACAAACCATTTAAGTGTCAGTTAATATCGGAAAGTGTTACATTTCAAAACATGTACTTTGGACGCAGATGGTCATCTTATGCTCGTCCGCAAATGTCGAAGTATGATCGCATTGAAAAAAGGAAAAGGAAAATCAAGTCACAAGCTGATGCAAAACAGTTGTGGGAAATAGTATCGAAGTATTTGAGCATCACATCAACGGAAAAGCCCAAAGTTAAGAAGTTCTATGCGTATAGATCTGAAACGTTTCAACCGGGTTGGTCAAATTGTTATTTCGAGCCAAGACCTGAGTTTAAGTACGAAATTAAACTAACGTGCTTTGGAATCACAGTTCATCTTAGCGTGTACTTAATGCTTGTTGAAGATGTTGTTGGAAACGTCGAAATCAACGACGATAATTACGCCGATGTCGATCTAATAATACGGGATACACTAGATGAAACGAAACTGCTTTTCAGTATTTCTGATCGAGATGGCGAGACTGAAAAGAAATATGATTTACTGAAATCCAACGGCTGTGCTATGTGCAAGGAAATCATCGATATGATTGGTATCAAAAACATTTTTGATAAAAACGATTTGTTTGTAGAGTTGGAATCAAATGTATCGTTTAGTTTACAGAGCGACCGTGAATGTGATGATTGAACATATGAATAAAACAACTTAACACAAATTTGTCTGTTTTCTACTTTTTATTCAACAAACTCGCTTACAATACTGTACAAACGATGTCCATTTACCAGGTTGATTTGCAACCCAGTCAGTAAGTCTATATTTACGGAACACGTTCTGTAGTTTATTCAGGTGGTAGAAGCCTTCAGCGTTGTAATTCGATATTTCACGTACGACGGCCGCAAACAAAACAAATGCTGTCACAAACACATCCCAGCTCAAACCATTGTTCAGCTTTTGTTCAAGCAACTCGGCGAAATAGTCTTCATCAAAACAAGCTATGGTCAGTTCATCTTTTGTAAGAACATGCATCGTAACAGTGCTATTTACAAGCAAAATCACACATTCGACGATGTCACAAAGAGTGTCATTTGAGTCCTCAAACTGCTTGCATTCCAAGTAATTTGCTACCATCGCAGCCACAAACTCACAGCTGAACATTTTTTACGTTATGACAACTACTGACTTTGCGTGAATGGTTTTATACTCGAGTTAGGCGCTTGTTATTTGAACGGTGGTAGTAGTTTGAAAACGTCTAGATTGAAATCCTTGCAACACATACGCAATAACTATAACTATAACCAAAGAAACAACCACAAATGTTAGTGCAATAAATAAGACCCAAAAGCTGTTTATTTTGGAATCATCGTCACTCGGTGAATCCAGTCCCATACCAGGAATTCTAATCTGACACAGAGTTCGTTTTGTTGTACAATCTTCATACGAAATAGATTTTTCATTCACGTCGATATACAAGCACGTATTGTTCTCATCATATGACACTCGCGAATAGACTATCGCGTAATCGTTTAATTCGAGCGTTTCGTTCAGACTGTCAATTTTGAACATCAAATTTTGAGATATTGCATTCACCTTCGGGTCGTGCGTTCTGTTAATCAGATAGTCAAAAGCGTTTTGAAACTCTTCTTCTGTTTGCAGCACTGCTGGTAAGCACTGGCCATCTTCACTCACCACGAAACAAGTTTTAGGTGATGTGATCGACGCTGCTGCGTTTTCGTCAAATGAACATGTCTTGTACGCACGCGGATTGAAAGGTGACACAGTCACAAACTCTCCTCGATCCGCTTTTAGCAGCGCTACGTTAGCCGTTTCGCATGAAATGCCCAAATATTTTCGTTTGAACAAATGAACGCATTGAGCAGGCCTATCTTTGTTGTTGAACAGCGCTATCTTGATAGAACCTTGGATGTTGTTTAAAATAAATTCGTTGCTTACTTGAGTGAAAACCGTTTTTAGATGAATGTTTTTATGTCCAAAAATGACCACATCGTATGCATTATAGTCGGTGCTGTTTACAGTTTTACGTACATTGACGTTCGTTGAAAACTGGTTTCCAACTTTGAACTGTTGCTCAATACTGATAAAGTAGCAAGATCCATCATATATTTTACCAATACTTTTAGTCGGATCACACACATTGCAATAACAGTTTTGTAAACCGTAAGAAGAAACGCTTTGAACTGTTGTGTCTGCGCGGACAACAATGAAAAAACACAAAATGATAAACGCCCGCATGCTTGGCTCAGAACATCAAGAATGACAAGATCCGTTTGTTTAAGTGTGTTTTATATTTATTTTAGTTCTTATGATCTTTTTATTACGTACGACATAAATCCTATTATTCCAAAAACGATTGCAAACACGACTAGAATGCAAAACACAACGTCGACAGATCCTTTTTCGCCATGTTCGTTAGCCTTTGTGGTTGTTGAGCCATTGGTGGTGATATTACCACTCGTTATGTTATCGATTTCACTGTAGTTCTGTTGTGTGCTAGTTTTGTTTGCAACTCTCGATGTGGTTGTTGAAGAAACACTTTGAACTGTTGTGTCTGCGCGGACAACAATGAAAAAACACAAAATGATAAACGACCGCATGGTTGGCTTAGAACATCAAGAATGACAAGATCCGTTTGTATAAGTGTGTTTTATATTTATTTTAGTTCCTGTGTTTTTTTTATAACGTTATACACAAATCCTATAAGTCCAAGAACGATTGCAAACACGGCTAGAATGCAAAACACAACTTCGATTATAACAAGGACAGATCCTGTTTCGCTATTTTCGTTAGCCTTTGTGGTTGTTGAGCCATTATTTGTGATATTACCACTCGTTATGTTATGGATTTTACTGTAGTTTTGTTGTGTGCTAGTTTCGTTTGCAACTATCGATGTGCCAAGATCGCTATTTTCTTCAACCTTTGTGGTTGTTGAACCATCGCTAAGGGCATTGACAACTGATGTGTTATGTTTTTTACTTAATGTTTTAGTGGTATTTTCGTGTGCAACTCTCAGTGTTGCTTGCGTGCTTTTTTTGTTAACCTTTGTGGTTGTCGAACCATTGTTGGGGTTATAAGCAAGCGTTGTGTTTTCCATTTCGCTGTTTGTGTGTGTGTCAATTTCGTTTGAAACTGTCGATGTAACGAAATCATTATCGCTACTGCGTTTTTCGATGTCTGCAACATGATTAGATGTATTGTCTGGTACCAAGAATCGCCATAGAGAATCAGTAGCTAGCATCCTACCTATATTCGGGGTCAAAATAAAAAAGAGTTTGCCTTTGATTTGGAAACAAAACCTGTCCCTGTGATTATCAATGGTCAAATAATTGTCTTTCACGCCCAAATTTTGATTTATGACTTTTCGTATGGCCTCGAGAATATCATATTGCGTTGTGTACATTCTCTCAGGAATATATACAATTTTGCGTAACTTGTCTAGCGCATCATCATAGGAAACGATCGAGAATGCACCATTGTATATACCCAGATCGCGCTCTGGCGATTTCTTGAAGCAGTTATCGTTACAGCTACATAGAGACACAAACAAGACAAATAGTATGAAGCGCAACATAGCTGGTTTTTATTTCATTCATCTAACAAAACACATGTAATAGCTATATAACAAAAAATTTGCACACAACAGACTACAACACAAAATCTGCAGGAATGTACAAAACGAGGCCGTTTGTCAGCAATTCCTTCGACACACAAAATGCGACAAAGTTCGGTGGGATGTGAATGTTGGGAATGCATGTTCTAACCGCTTGAGAGAGCATATCTTCGTGTTCTTCGTTTTGACACTGATTGATGAAGTAAACTTTACATGGGTCTTCTTCGGGCAACATATCGCTTACGGGCATCGGGTTTTCTTGTACCTCTTGTTCTGGGGTGAACGTTTCCACGATTTCTTCTTTCACGACTGCCAAATCGACCGGCATACTGATTATCTCGTTTTGCTCCGAACACGCCTTCTTATCAGAACAAGGCAAGTCATTCCATGTTTGTTCTTGTGTTTTGCAAAGCATCTTTTTGGGGAGACTGGACTGATCCTTTGAATGTTCAGCAAATTTGCGTTTACGATTAGGAATAGCATTGACTAGTCTACCTTTTCCCCCATCGATCAGCTCCGTTTCAATGTGAAGACTGTTGATGTGCTTGCGGTACAAAGGATGCATCACAAACAAAACCTCTAACGCCTGACACAAATTTGTATTTGGATATCCATATTTTGGTTGCAGTGAGTATACGTTAGCATTCATCTCTCTCATTTCGATGCCAGTTTGCAACGCTTCGTATATTTCACCACAGCTTCTCACAATTTTCAGACCTATTGTGAGCTCTTTCTGTGTACTGACAAGCTGAAAGTTTTTACTCGGTAGCACTCCTTTTTTCACCAATATTTCCACGATATCGTTTTCCGTACAATCGAGTAATGTCATGACTGCTCGAAAGTAGGTGTTCAGCTTCAATCGTATCTGAGTCCTTTCCAAAGAAAGACAAGTCGATTTCACAGAATAAACTTTGCTGAACTCCTCGATTCCATGCAACTCCAACACTGGTATTATGCATATCGGCAGTCTGTAGTTTAACGTGGGATTCGACTGCATGTATCTACCCTTCTTTATGCGCTCGTTAAGAGTTGCGAAATGTTCTGGTACTAATGTTTTCAATATTTTGAAGTAGCACATATCAATCTTTTCATCGGCAACAGAAAACATCAAGTCAACATATCGTTCAAACGCAGCTAGTGTCGGTTCATCGAGAAACACATGGTCCAGCGTTGGCTTGTAGTTCAAGTAGTCATACGGACTGTTAGTTATCGACGTAAAACGCAGTCCCTCGACATCTGTGAAAGGACATGTAACGCTAAACATGTACTTCTTTTGGTGACCATTCGCATTGAAATTTCTTTTCTCGCGAATGAATTTTTCGCACAATGTTTGGACGAACATGTTGTCGCTTCGGTTGTCAGATTGTAAATGAGACGCATTGAATAAGTTGCATGGCTTTATATACAACCCGTCATGTTACAAAGTTAGTGGTATAAGCTTGAAAAAGTAGGTTTTGAAAACAGATATGGCTCGTTGCATCGAACGGAAAGGCGAAAGCAAATTAAATGCACTCATCAAATCAAACCAACCCGAGTTGTTAGCAACACACATAAATCAAAACTTTGATTTTGATTCATCGTGTTACATTGTTATCAACGAAAAACATGTTTTGCCTGTTGATTTCACACAAACAGACCTAGAACAAGTTGTCATTCATATATCTAAACCTGAATACATACAGTTTGTGAAGCTCAGGTTTAGTGATTCACACAGCAATGGGTTTGATTTTCTGCTTTGCGAACAAACCGATTACGAAGATAACTACGGCAATGAGGTTCATCAGTGTCACCTTTATTTTTCAAGAACATGTACCAAAGATATGGCAGCTACGAGCTATTACTTGACACAAGCCTTAAGTATGATTGGAGTACTAACATTTTCAAAGAATACGCATGACAAACTGGCTTCGTGTCTAATCAAACGTTATGGTCAAACACTCGTACCCAAATGCACTACTGATTTTTGGAACAAACAACTTGACTCATTTCGCATGAGAAGCATTCTTGAGGTCTCGCAGCAAGATGACTCAGCGACACTTCGTGATGAAATTGAGCGTTTGGTGCAAACAAAGTACAACTTTGTTTCTTGTCAATACAATACTGCAAACAAAATTCTCAATATTCTGTACACGAACACAAGTGACAACAACTTTGGGTTAGTGGTTCTCAAACAGTCGCTGAATATAAAATGCGCTACATGACTATTGATTCAAATCATTTTTGATTTAAACACCAAAGCGACAACATGTCTGTACCAGCAAATAAATTTCAAGTTCCACAGACTGAGAATTGGGACTTAGAAATAAGCCAGTCCGAGATGAAAAGTAAGTTGTGTTGATAAGATATTGTGTTTTCATAGCAGTTTTTATTGTAAGCATTGTTCATTTAGTTGTTAACTTTTGCTTTTTCTGTTTCAGAAAATACCAGCATCGGGGTGGTAACTCCAAAAACGAAAACCGAAGACTGGGAAGCTGAAATTGCGGTGGCGAAACGTCCTCCATTCTTTCTCAGCGTGGGCAAAATAACACAGCGACGTATAAACCGAATGCACCGATGCTGGACCTGTCACTGCGTGCCTGTCAATTGTCGATGTGCAAAATATTGAATAAACTTGTTGAAACGTTAACATGTGTTTGTTTGTTTGGTAGAAAATGTTATATAGGTAGTAACTTGAAAATTGATTCTATACACCTAAACAATGCTAGCCGTTGAACTCAAAGATTTGGGATTTTTTCGACATATGTTGCGTTTGAATATTGAAAAGTGGAACAAAGCTGTCGAAATGTACATCATGGATCTCTATCCAGATGTGAAGTTTACATTTTCGACGCGAGATCAATGTTGGAAAGCGACAGATACGGAAATTGTGTACTATGTCGATATTGAGGTTATTCTGATCAATCCGAAATATGATTTGTGCTGGACACACCAAGATCCCACAAAACGACTTCAAACCATTAATGGGATTTTGTTGAGCTCAAAAGCCAAGAGAACAAAACTCGTAACGTTTGACCAAGAGTATTTTTGAGACAAAAAATGTATAAAGATGTTGAAATAACCAATTGCATGTGTAATATAATATCATATCATATCATGGATGATACCGACGCTTTTTGCACGAATGAAACAAGTATGTTCATGAACAACTATATCGACAGACTGAAAACGTTTGAGCATTGGTCTCCCCAAATACAACCAAACAAATACCAGCTTGCTTCTTGCGGGTTGTACTACTTGGGACAACACGACCGTTGCAAATGTTTTCGTTGTGGCATTGTGTTGTATCATTGGAAATCTACAGACGATGTTTTCTTGGAACACCATAAACATTCACCACATTGCCAGTTTTTGCGAATGGTGGGTCCAGGAACAAGACTATTGATAGACACATGAGTATGTTTTGTATGATCGTGTTGTAAATAAATATCATGAACCGTTTAATTTGTTTTGTTCTTGTTCTTGTAGTAACATATACTTATTCATGCAACTACCAAACGCAAAGTTGAAAAACAAGTACTATTGTGTGCACGAATGTTTGATTTCGCTATTGCGTTAGTTATTGATATAACCCAGTGTCGTATGTTTTCTCAAACTATATTATCCAACTCTAATCAAAGCAAATACAAACAACTATGTATATGTAGTTTCAAACGATTTTATTCTGCAACAATCAATATTTCAAACATTCAATCTTTCGCAACAACAACGTACAACAGTTTACATAGTCCACTAGATCAGCCCACATAGTCCACTCGATCAGTCCATCACAGATGCAAAAGCCTCGCTTCTCTGTTTTGGCCGTAACCCTGAATTTCGCCACACCATTCGCAGCGATCGTCGATCCGCGTACATGACACACAGCTGAGGGCCTCGCATCTACGGCAAAAGTTCACCATCGAAAAAAAGTTTTTGCACGTATGACACACAATCACTAACGTAGTGTCGTAAACAGTTGGCAGCATTTCGCCCATGCTCTTAATCCATTTGTTACAAGCTGCTTTGTTGTTTCCAGCTAACGACTCATTCTCACGATGCTTATTCTGCCTCTCTAACCATGCCTGGAAACCTCCACTTTTCTCCACACCTGACATCCATTGCTCGCAAGCTTTTCTGTCACTCATTATGCGTGTTGTTCGTTCGGTTTCAAAAATCGAAATGATTCAAACACAAGCAATTCGCCCTTTTATAGTATGCCGTTATTCAACTCAACAGCATAAAACTCGAAATGCATGTCCCTTCCCCAGAACATGAAATTTCACAAAGTCGACAAAAGCCCCAATTGTATGTAAACAAAGTGTTTTATGTTTTCATCGACGAGTATTTTTATCAACAAGCCGAATTTTGCGGAATATGCGGTGTCATTAGTTCTAGAAAAGATAGTTTTAATTCATGCTTGACAAAAAGTTTGTAGTTTACTTTGCTTTTTGGAAAAATACAACGTTCAAAGATATGAGTTTCATCCGAACCTTCCGAAAAATGGGTGTTGTTCTATGTACAGTATCGATACATGTATGTGAGGCATTTTCAGGCTTTCTTTCTTGGATTGAGAGTTCAAGAAACGATGAATTTTGTCAAAACATGGTTACGATTACAAGAAAGTACCACCAAAATATATTTTTTGTTTCATGATAGACAAAACCGTGTATTGTTGAAATGTCAACACATCTCAAATGTAAACAAAGAAAAATGAAGTACATGATAAATGGGAAAAATGAACCAGACACTAACTTTCATTACAAACTTATGGGAAAAACTTTAGAAAGAATCATTGAGGAAAAAGACATAGGGGTCATAATAAACGACAAACTCTCTTTCGAGAAACATATAAGTGAAAAAGTTAAAAAAGCCAATTCCATGTCAGCAATAATTCGAAGGACATTCCAAAACCTTGATGAAAAATCATTTCTTCCGCTATACAAAGCACTTGTAAGATCACACCTGGACTATGCCAGCTCGGTTTGGTTCCCTCATCTTGAAAAACATAACGACTTAATTGAAGGTGTACAAATACGCGCCACAAAACAACTACCAGGCTTTAACAACTTGAATTACGAAGAAAGGCTAAAAAAACTTAAACTCCCAACGCTCAATTATAGAAGACATCGTGGAGATATGATTGAAATCTATAAAATCTCAAGTGGTAAATATGACCCAGAAGCTGCAGACTTTATTAAGTGGAGGAAGGACCATTCTGTGCGTGAAACAAGTAGAGGAAACACACACAAAATTTTTGTACAAAGACCAAATTTCAGCTCGCGAAAACACTGCTTTACAATGAGAGCAGCTAAAATCTGGAATAGTCTCCCAGACCATGTAGCAAGTGCCAAAACTATAAATACATTCAAAAACAGACTTGACAATCATTGGAAAAACCAAGATATGTTTTACAACTATAAGGCAGCGATTAACTGTAACACCGGAAGTCACACAAGTCGCGACCTTGAAGAAACTAATGAAGACTCTGAATCCGGCGAAGAGGCCTGACCTGTGCTGGAAAACATCCATAAGTATCCATAAGTAAGTAAGTATATTGTGTAGATTTTTGTACCAAAGTTAAATGCTCTTAACAAAATGTGTTCTTTTATTCAAATGATTGTGATCACTGCTGTTTTATGTAAAATAAGTCAGTTTAGAACTTGATTTGTGTTGTTTTGTTTTCTTAGCTGCATCAGACTTTTTTGACTTGAATGTTATTTGTACACATCAAAATCTGCCATACAAAGTTGATTTCTAGAATGAATGAACAATCAGTATTTATTTGTAACTGTGTGTTGTTAACACTGTGATTGAATAATGTCACATTTGTCATAAGTTGAACAATTTCTCACCAGAACTTACATTTCAATATGATATTTTATGTGAAAGTAAACATGTGCACTAATTTGTCAGAATATTTGTCATTAAACTTCAAGGGTCAGTTTTTTTCATTTTTGAATCATATCAAACATATTCAACAATTTTTGAATCTATACCGCAAGTACCATTTCTGTCAAAAACTGCAAATAGAATCTGTTAACACACAAAACTACAAATTCTGCTTCTTTTACCAACATGTGAATGTTCAAGGTCACAACAATATTTGATTCAATTTCAACAAGCAAAACCCAATGGTTGCCTGTTTGAGTTATTTTTTTTAAGAAGTTCCTATGGTATGGATTTGTAAGTATCTAGAAGCAAAAATGGCATAACATTTGTGGGTTTTGCAAGTTAAAAAAAGTTAGTAACACAAAAAATGAAAATTTTGCATGTTGGTCAGTACAGTAACTGTATTGGACACAGATATTTTATCATGTTGTATTGACTGTGTAAAACATTTGTCATATGTTGAATAATTTCTTACCAGAATTTACATTTGAGTATGACAGTTTATGTGAAGAAAACATGTGCACTGATTTGTTTTCATATTTCTATGTAGGCTCACTTTTCATATTTTATCCATAGAATGCATAATTGTCCATTTCAAAGTCTTCTTCACAAAAATATTTGATGTCTAAAACTGCAAAAAAATCTATATACACACCAAAATGCAAATTCTGCTTTTTGCCAACATGTGAATGTTTGGTCACAACAATCTTTCTTTCAAGTCAACACAAATGTGTGTATCAACAAGCAAACCCATTTGTAAGTCTGTCCCGAGTCAGTTTTTATTATCATTGCCTATAGTGTATGTATTTGCAAATTTTTCAAGCAAGCACGCATAACAATTTCAGATGAAAGTGGATGAAAAAAAAGTATATGAATGCTATTTAGAAAAATATGGTTTTTTGTCAGCACATTCATGTCTGTCCACAAAACTCATTGTGTGTGTTTGTTGTGCAGTGATTCAGTCATTCACAAAGCGCATCTAACAGTGTCTGCTTGAGCTAGCAAGCACAACCACAAGCCATGTTTTGGTTCAGATTTGTTTTATTGAGGTCCATAAGAGAATATTTGAACATTTTGATACATGGCTCTCATAACTGGTCTCATTCAAATGCTTAGAAAAAAAGTATATAAATGCTTTTTAGAAAAATATGGTTTTTTGTCAGCACATTCATGTCTGTCCACAAAACTCATTGTGTGTGTTTGTTGTGCCGTGATACTGTGATTCACTGAGCGCATCATACAGTGTTTGCTTGAGCTAGCGAGCACAACCACAAGCCATGTTTTGGTTCAGATTTGGTTTATTCATGCATATGGATAAGAATATGAGAATTTTTATACATGGCTCTCATAAGATTTCTGATGCAAATGATGAGAAAAAAAGTATATAAATGCAATTTAGAAAAATATGGTTTTCTGTCAGCACATTCATGTCTGTCCACAAAACTCATTGTGTGTGTTATGTGTGAAGTGATGTTCAGTTCATATTCTCAGAGTGGTTCAATGAAGAACGCCTTCTTTCGCAGAAGGAAATCTAGGTTCAAGTCCTAGCTCTGATATGATTTGAGAAATCACTGAATGCAATTTACAGTGTCTGCTTGAGCTAGCAAGCACAACCACAAGTCAATTTTTTGTGCAGATTTGTTTTAGTCGTCTATATGATTAAGAATACAATAATTTTGATACTCGGCTTACATAACTGGTCTCATACAAAAAGAGATTGCCATTCCGAGCGCATATTACAGTGTGTGTGTGACCTTGCAAGCACAACCACAAGTCAATTTTTTGTGCAGATTTGTTTTAGTCGTCTATATGAATAAGAAGATGAGAATTTTCATACTCGGCTTACATAACTGGTCTGGTTCAAAAAGAGATTGCCATTCCGAGAGCCTATTACTGCTAGCAAGCACAACCTTCTACTTGTCTGATTGTGTGAAATGGCAGTTTTCAGTATTTTCAGATTCTTTCACTCACAACTCTATGTATAATCATATAACACAAAAACACAAATGTAAGGTTTAACATAGATTTTATTAACCCATATCATTCGGCAGAAAATTGCCCCGAACTAAGCATACGCAAAGTCTCGAAGCAATCGACTTTCGAAATTAGGATGGATCGACCTAATTGTTATAGAGTTAATATTGTTGTTGCTTTTCAAATGGAAACATGCTCAAAGATTTCAGCAAAATGTTTCTCGCGCCATTTACGTCTCTGTGCGTGTTATATTTGCAGTTATCGCAATTAAATGTTTCACTCTTTTCAAGGCTTTCGTTGATTGTTGAACACATTCCACACGTCTTTGAAGTGTATGCTTCATCTTGAACATCCAGTACACAGCCAGTATTCGTAGTCCGGTTGATTAGCCGTTGGCGAAATCTGTAATGTTGCCAATATAGCAAATCCCTTTTAGCGCGTTTTGATAAATGTTTTTTCTTTACCATTGGTGCAACATTGATTTTACCCAGTGCAACATACTGATATTCTTTGACGAGATGTGAGGAAAGCTTAAGGTGAATATCTTCTACAAACGTTTTTAGTTTCAAATGTACTTTTTTCAGTGATACAATACGTTCACGAGCTGCTTGTTGTTGCTTTTTGTTTTGCGCTTTAGTCAAATGCATATGGGCATGATCAATTTTATTGTGGAGTTTACTAATGACATACTGTTTGTCTTCTTCAATACCAACTTGGAAAACGTTACAGTCAATAGGGTCATATACTGTAGCAAACGTTCTACCGCCAGGATCTATACCACACACGCGTTTATCTATTGTATCGTTTGATGCGTTTCTTCGTGTATACTTAGGATCACAAGGAATATTCAAGACAAACATGCCATCAGCACGCTTGACAATGTTAACATCATGATTTATAGGAGGTATGTTTGTTATTCGTTTAGCAAGTTTTAAGAATCGTTCTTTGGGTTTAGACCGCTTTTCAAAGTTGTCGGGCATCATACAGACATATCGGTTTAGCATATTGCTATTATCGGTAGACACATCTTTGCCTGAAAGATGTCGTAGTAACACTTTTGGAACACAAAACGATCCTTGAACAATATTTGATACAGACATGGGTCGTTTCAGTTTTGATTTGAGTGATTTGGCTGCCTTGTAAGATGTATAAAAGTTTTTGCACGATGTTGTTTTTACTGAAGTCATTTTGTTGTTGAAGAACCAGTCATCGTTTTCCATTCTGTACTGCGGGTCTACATCATTGGCATTTGTTTTGCAAACAATTTTCTGTAGCTCAAATTGGTGTGGTCTTATACCTTTTTCGTTTACTAACCACAAGCACCAATTATACGTATAATTTGAAACGCGAAGCATTTCGTTGAGGACTCGTTTTTGATGTTTAGTAGGACGAATTCCAACAGAGAATGATGTTAGAAATTTATCGGACTGTGTCTTTTGCTTTTTGACACTAGCAGACTGTAACAATTGAATCACATCACAATCAGTTTTCTCGTGATTAACCATATCCTTTCTTCTTATGTACTCCCACCAATACCACATACTTTTGTGTTTGTGGACGTTTGCAGCATCCCATAGTGTTAAATCCTCTCGTTTGCGTTTCATTGCTGTACAATACAAAGCAACACAGGAATTCGTTTGCTTATATACAAATATTTGTAATAATCTGATATCAGGGCAATACGAATGAAACCGTATCCCGACTCAAATGGGTTAAATACTCAACGGCCTGGTGCTTTTTCACTATATAGACAAAGCATAGTGTTAACATACCAAAGTCCTTGATTTCGCTGTACATTTCGAAACATGTTGATGCAACAAGATGCTAGATTCCACAATGACTCATATTTAGCATTCAATCCATCGCAATTCGATACGAAATTGTTCGTAAGCTCAACGTTATTCTACTATACAATCAAACTATATCTAACCTGCTCGACTAACAACATACACATCATATGCATTTAAACATTTTATTTTACAACAAACATCAAACATATGAAAACAGTCAAAACATTTAATCAGTGAAAAGCATTCGCACCCAGCCAGTAACGTCAGCTCGACACATAGCGCAGTCTCCATCGAACATCATCAGGCAGCAGTTTTCACAAAAAGTGTGCCCACACCTTGTCAAGGTACTGTTTTTTTGCTCATCGTAGCATATGGTACACGTTTTTAATCCTCGAATAGCCTCATCTTTTTCTTCTTGAAGTTTTGTTCTAAGCGAATTCAAAGCCTGCTCTTTCTCAAATTGGAGCTGCGATATTATCCTATCGGTTTCGAGTTCATGTTGCTCTTTTAGCGCGCGTTCGCGTTTAGACCACTCATCCTCGAAGAAACGCTCTTGATCATCAACCAAATGTTCGCTCGCTTCTCGCTGATAAGATGAAGCCTTTTGAATACACGATACCATTTTCTTGCAGACATCGCGACCTTCTTTAGACATAGCGAAGTCGCTGCTGTTAACGAACGCTGTAACCTGACTTCCAAGTCTGTTCAGTTGATAGCCGAACGACTTTAGATCAATTGACGCCGATTGTTCTGGTCGAGTGTATGGCTTTGTAGCATGTCGCTTGCCCTTGCCAGTCGTTTCGCTACTACCACTAGCAGCGTCTGTGTCCTCGAACTTTGGCAGTCGGTTTGCGTATTTCGGCATGATTTCGAGTCAATGTTCTCTCTTGGAGTCTCAAATCAAGAATGATGACCATACCTGTCCGTGTCGCTTTATATACCCAACGGGCTGGTGCGTTTTCAGTATATAGACAAAGCATAGCGCTTACATACCAAAGTCCTTGATAAAGATGAATAGCAAATTTCTAACGCGTGGCAGATGTAGACATTCGTACTTAAGAAAAACGCTGAACAAAGTTGCATGTCTGAGGGATTTTGATAAAACGTACGTTAGCGAGTTGGGTCAGTACCTCAGAAAGACATTTCCCACATTACGCGACGACTGTAAATTGTACATAAAGCACGAATTAACAATTCAGAACAGGCGACCCGATTTCGTTATTCATATACCAAATGTTACCCTAATACTACTCGAATACAAAACATCGAATGTTACAACAAAAGTACGCAGAGAATATCTAACTCAAGTACTCGATACGTATCACAAGTTTCGACAAAGCTTATGCGTTAGTGAAAATTCCAGCCATATACGTTTACTTAGCATTTTGCTCATTCGCAATTCTTCATCTCGACAAAATAAAATTGTGTGTGTGAAAAATGAGTTAATACCTAACAGCTGTTATTTGATATGAACTTGTATGAATATTTTTGCGAAATGTACTATGATCAATTTTTAAACGCAACAGTGCAGTGGAGTATTTTTCAAATCACAATATCTCGCTAGTACAACTTTTTGCTGTAATAATTTCACAACGCTAAAATTTCCAATCCAATACTTCATCAAATATCTACCAGCATCGCACGAGAAATTACACCCAGTACAGCGAGGTCATCAAGTGCAAATAATATCGAACGTCATTTCACAGTAAAGTACATAGATAGATGAGTATTTGCGAGAAAGTTTAAATGCAAATTTATCAAAAACTACTGCAGATATTGGGATCAAATTTTGATCGAAAATAAAGCCGTTATGAAGAAATCTTTTTTGCCTTTTCGTTTTCATAAACAAAATATGAACCGCTGAATAGGGAATTGTTTTCTGAAGAATTTGGTGTATAACACTTTGTATGTATGTGAATCATTTCGATTGAACAAGTAGAAAGTTAAACGCAACATTGATATTTTTCTTTAAATCGCATCGCGCAAAAATTCATGAAATGTAGTACGTCATTTCGCTTTATGTAAACAACCTTGAGTAAAATATCGTACACCGAGGTTTAAGTCAAATTTCTTCGGAACTGTTCAAGTCATCACTATCAAATTTAAAGTACACTGCCAAGCTTATTGTTAGCTACAACTTTTCTATTGTAATTTTTGTTCCAACATACATGCTTATGAGATAAAAATCACGTTGAAAACGTTCGCAACAAGAAAACTTTTTCATCCTATCGCTTTTTGAAACAAAACTGATATCATCTTATAGAAAATTTCATTCCGAATATTTCGCTATGACATGCGTGTATGTTTATTGTATCGCTTGATCAAGACTAGCCGAAAACCATTTTGCCTATAATCACGAATTCACTTTTTAAAGCACGAAACATGTACTGTAGATCGAACGTCATTTCTATCCATGTAAACAACCTTGGCTTGGGTGCAATATCTTACAATGAGGTTTAAGTCAATTTTCTTTGAAACCACTCATAATATCCAGATGAAATGTTCGCCACAATATTCTATCATATGATAGCTACAATTTTTGTCTCGCCTATATTGTTCTCACACGACTCATTGTGTCAGATATTCAATTTTGCAAAATTCGCTAAGAAGAAAACTTTTTCGTGTTAAGAGCATTTATCTTCATTTTGGTATGATTTTGTAGGAAATTCAATTCCACGCATTTTGATGTATTACACTTAAACGTCTGTCTAAACACACAAACAATACAGTGCAATAACGATTTCGTACTAAACGCATTTCTGTCTTTAACTTTAGATTTTTACAACGTCGTCTTTTATCCATGTAAACAAACGAAACAAGATGTTAAGTTACATCGGTTTAACTCAATTTGCTCGAAAACGTCTCATGATATTAAGATGAAATTTTCACCATAATATTCTATCATATGATAGCTACATTTTTTGTTTCGCCTATATTGTTCTCACACGACTCATTGTGTCAGATATTCTACTTTGCAAAACTCGCTAACAAGAAAACTTTTTTGCGTTAAGAGCATTCATCTTTAGTTTGGTATGATTTTGTAGGAAATTCAATTCCACGCATTTTGATGTATAACACTTAGCTATATATCATAACACAACAATAAAACAGTCCGATAACGATTTTGTCATAAACGCATTTCTGTCTTTAACTTTAGATTTTTTTTCAACGTCATTGCATTTCTATGCATGTAAACAAGCGGGGAAAGAGTTTAAGTTGCATCGGTTTAACTCATTTTGCTCGATAGCGTCTCTTGATATTTAGATGATTTTTTCACCACAGTATTGCATCATATGATAGCTACAATTTTTGTTTCGCCTATATTGTTCTCACACGACTCATTGTGTCAGATATTTTACTTTGCAAAACTCGCTAACAAGAAAACTTTTTTGCGTTAAGAGCATTCATCTTTAGTTTGGTATGATTCTGTTGGAAATTCAATTCCACGCATTTTGATGTATTCCACTTAATCGTATGTCTAAACAAACAAAAAATACAGCGATATAACGATTTTGTACTAAACGCATTTCTGTCTTTAACTTGAGATTTTTACAACGTCATTGCATTCATATGCATGTAAACAACCTTGGGTGCAATATCTTACCAAGAGGTTTAACTCAATTCTTTCGAGAACCACTCATCATATCCAGATGAAATTTTCACCACAATATTCTATCATATGATAGCTACATTTTTTGTTTCGCCTAAATTGTTCTCACACGACTTATTGTATCAGATATTCAACATTGCAAAATTCGCTAACAAGAAAACTTTTTCGTGTTAAAAGCATTTATCTTCATTTTGGTATGATTTTGTAGGAAATTCAATTCCACGCATTTTTATATATTACACTTTACCGTATGTTTAGACACAACAAAAATACAGTTCGATAACGATTTCGTACTAAACGTTTTTCTGTCATTAACTTTAGATTTTTTACAACGTCATTCATATGCATGTAAACAAGCGAGGGAAAGGAGTTTAAAATGCATCGGTTTAACTCAATTCTTTCGAGAACGCCTCATGATATTCAGATGAAATTTTCACCACAATATTTAACCGCATGATAGCTACAATTTTTGTTTCACCTATATTGTTCTCACACGACTTATTGTATCAGATATTCAACATTGCAAAATTCGCTAACAAGAAAACTTTTTCGTGTTAAAAGCATTTATCTTCATTTTGGTATGATTTTGTAGGAAATTCAATTCCACGCATTTTTATATATTACACTTTACCGTATGTTTAGACACAACAAAAATACAGTTCGATAACGATTTCGTACTAAACGTTTTTCTGTCTTTAACTTTAGATTTTTTACAACGTCATTCATATGCATGTAAACAAGCGAGGGAAAGGAGTTTAAAATGCATCGGTTTAACTCAATTCTTTCGAGAACGCCTCATGATATTCAGATGAAATTTTCACCACAATATTTAACCGCATGATAGCTACAATTTTTGTTTCACCTATATTGTTCTCACACGACTTATTGTATCAGATATTCAACATTGCAAAATTCGCTAACAAGAAAACTTTTTCGTGTTAAAAGCATTTATCTTCATTTTGGTATGATTTTGTAGGAAATTCAATTCCACGCATTTTTATATATTACACTTTACCGTATGTTTAGACACAACAAAAATACAGTTCGATAACGATTTCGTACTAAACGTTTTTCTGTCTTTAACTTTAGATTTTTTACAACGTCATTCATATGCATGTAAACAAGCGAGGGAAAGGAGTTTAAAATGCATCGGTTTAACTCAATTCTTTCGAGAACGCCTCATGATATTCAGATGAAATTTTCACCACAATATTTAACCGCATGATAGCTACAATTTTTGTTTCACCTATATTGTTCTCACACGACTTATTGTATCAGATATTCAACTTTGCAAAATTCGCTAACAAGAAAACTTTTTTGTGTAATGAGCATTTATCGTTATTTTGGTACTAGCTTGTAGGAAATTCGATTCCACGCATTTTTATATATTACACTTTACCGTATGTTTAGACACAACAAAAATACAGTGCGATAACGATTTCGTACTAAACGCATTTCTGTCTTTAACTTTACATTTTGACTCAACGTCGAAAACTCTCTGCGAATAGAACAGTGATTTCGTACAAAGTTTAACTTCGCGTTTCTTCCCAACCATTTGACCGATCAACATAACATTTTCGCATTAATATGAAACGTGTTAATAGCAACAAGTTTTGTGGGGATCATTTTTTGTTAACATATTCGCATATAGAAGAAATTCTTAGCTTTTCGCATATAAATCACTTCGCTTACAAGAAAAAAAATTCCCATTTATGACAAGTACATAGCAATTGATACCATTCGATAAGGAATTCTGTTCTGCACATTTTGATGTATGACACTCCACAATAGGCCTAACTACAAGGAAACTACTTCGACAAAACGCATTCGTGCTTATAGAAATTTTGAACTTTAAAGTATTGAGTTAAACGGAACGTCGTTAGATAGCGAATAGTTGATAAAACTGTGTTTGTATCGAAGCGGTTTATTTTAACTGTCACAATAACGCGTGAACGCATTTCGATGAAATTTTCACTACCATAACCAGCAATCAGAGAGGAACAATAAGAGTTTAAATATTTTGCAAGTAGATAAGTGGATATATGTCAAAATTTCTGTTTATTGGTAAAACTTGGGTTGATATGAAGAAAAGATTTTCATTTCGCAATATGATACAGTAATATTTGCATCATGCGATGGGGAATTTATTTCTGTGCATTTTGGTGTAACATACTTGATGTTTTTGTAAAACGCTGCAGTTATACGGGCAGAAAACCATATCACAACAAACACACATTTCATGAATCGTAATTTTGACCCTTCGTTGTCAGTGCAAATCGACGACGTCATTTCAATGAAACTCATCTTTCAACTTAAAGGGGTGTTTACATATCGACGATAGAAAATTGTGTTTCTTTGACAGTGGTTTAAGTGCAATATCTATAGAACCAGTTGTCCAAATTCCATAAAATTTTCACCAGATGAACCGAAATTTCGATGCGCTCATACTAGTACTATTTGTGTATACAAAATCGAACGCGCGAGTTATGAAATTTTGATTTTAACGCAAATTTTCTCGATATTTCAAATTTTCAAGAACAATTGTACACATAACCATACTATTTGTATATCATTGTGTAGGCGCCAGTGTGCTGAACATTTTGATATATGTGGTTTGATATTTATTTTCTATATCTTCGTTGTACTAGTACAAATCACAAAACACAGTTGAAAAAATCACAGCGCGATAGTTGCTCTTTAATAAAGTTAGTGCGAAATCATATCGAGCTGCTTTCGTCAGTCGAACGTCATGAAAACATTTGAGTTCTCGGAATTGAAAATAAATATTGAATTGTTCAGGCTATGTAGAAAACTAAATGGGTATACGGGAATATTTTGTGCTGATGTTAAATGTTCAGTAATAAATATTTTGATGGATTACTCACATATTTGATATGATCTAGGATTATTTCAGAATGATAGGTTAGTAAATCTATGTTTGACTAGATTTTTTTATAATATAGATCTCTACACGCATTTTCTAGTTTTTACATTTACTCTAAAAATCTGCGTTGGGTACGCCTCATAACAAGATTTGAGACCTAAAGACCATGGATTTGCTTTAACTCGAAGGAAATACTGGATGGATTGTACGGACTCATGCTTATCAATTTGTATGCCCATTCAAGCTGTGTGTGAATATTTCGGCTTGTATGGTCATGAAAAAATATCATCACAAAGTCAATATTTGTAGGATTTTTGCATGTTAAGTATGATTTTTTGATTTCTCATCAAATACACATTCAATCGTAACTCAAATCATGAAGAATAAACATTTTCAATGTGCTTTTCTGTCATTCTTCGTTTGGTCGTTGAAGGGTTCGGACGTGTTTTTCGAAGCTCTCGACGTCGTGACCTCATTATAATTTGAACTGCGCGGGTAAAGAACGCTCAGTTGCGACTTGGATATTGACCAATACGGACGTGTTTTTAAAGCGCTCTGAAAAAAGTTTTGACTTTTAATTTTTTTTTACTATGACAGAATCTTAGTTGACTGATGGTCTTTGACAAAGACAGACTTGTTTTTGTGAGCTATGAAAAAAATTTGACTTTGAAATATTTTTACGATTAAAAAGTTTCAGTTCACTTTTGAACGTTGACGAAGACGGACGTACTTTCGTGAGCTCTGACTATTGATGAAAAGTTTTGAGTTTTACTGACTTGTACTTTGAGAGTAAAATTGACTTCGCGTTATAGAATAGCGACTTGGTACTCAGGTTGTTGAATGACTGGATGACTGAAGTGTTAGGTTATTGTTATGAGATAACAACTTGACTTTGACTTGAGTTGTGAAATGAAACCATACTCTTATGCGATGTTAACTTTTGAACGTTTAGTATTGACTGACAACGAAATTTTGTGAGCGTTATATATGAAATGTTTGACTTACATTAATTTTTTTGAACGACTTGACTTCACTTTAAGTTTTGACATCGGACTGATCGGACGTGTTTTTTTAAGCTCTGACTGTTGTGAATAATTAAATTTATGTTGTGGTGTCAAGCGATTGACTGTCAGTTGAGGTTCAGATGTCGAGCTGTGCGGACGTGTTCATCGAGCTGCTGTCTACAAAAAACGTGAGTACAAATTTTTTTCGTTTTACTGTTTACAAGTTGCGTGATGATGTATGATGGTTGTAATGTGTTGGGTAGAAATTACTCAGTGCTGATACAGTGTCGATATGTTGTGATGAGCGATAATAGTGGATGATGGTGGAACAGAATATTCATTGAGCTATTTTGAGGAAGCGAACATATGATGGAAAAATGTTGCAAAAATATTAAACGACAATGTATTGAATCGCTTTTGTTGATATGCATGATATTGATTAAATTGTATTTGCATGCTGTAACATTTCTATTTCATTTCAGGGGGCTGTGGTGAGTATTGTAGTATAAATTTGTTTCAATAAATCATGATGAATGAAAACTGATTTCGATTCGTTTTGTACAGGTTTACTTGTATAGAAGTGTAATGCGTTGGGTAGAAATTACTCAGTACTGATATAGTGTCGATATGTTGTGATTAGCGATGATGGTGTATGATGGTGGAACAGAATATGAGCTACTTTGGGGAAACGAACATATGATTGAAAAAAATTTGCAAACATAGTAGATAAATGATATGATATTGCTTAAATTGTATTTGCATGCTGTAACATTTCTATTTCATTTCAGGGTGCTGTGGTGAGTACTGTAGATTGTAGTGCATATGTATAGAATTCAATAAAAGATTATGACTGAAAACTGCTTTTGATTCTTATTGTACAGTTTTAGGGATTATAAGTCTATAACAACTCTGTCGGTTGGTGTTCATGAGTGTGAGCTTAATACAGCAATGTTTGAGTAGTACAAAAATGTTTTCGCTTTTGTGGTCGCCAGCTGTCCGTGATCTGTAAAGTGAAAATACACAGAGCTATGAAGCATACAAATGTTTCGAAATTTTATCAATGATTGTATACTATGCATGTTTTGATTTAGTTCGTTTCAGATTTGACATGAGATGAAAACCTGACATGATTTGAACAGAGCTGGGAAACGAAAAGGTAAGTCTGTTTCATT
The DNA here is from genome assembly GCF_020536995.1 of Dreissena polymorpha. Taxonomy (NCBI): domain Eukaryota; kingdom Metazoa; phylum Mollusca; class Bivalvia; order Myida; family Dreissenidae; genus Dreissena; species Dreissena polymorpha. Next base: position 31,192,089 of record NC_068367.1, read on the forward strand.
CCACTATGAACACTTGTATTTTGACAAAAGAAGAGATAAAGTGAGTTACTTTATCATCATGGTTTCATTTGGTGTATAACACATGAACAGAGGTAAACCTAGCTAGCTTTTCGTGTACTCTATTTTGGATGATGAGTATGTCAGTAACTTTAATTGTACGGCTAGTAAAGTATGAACATGAATGCTTTGTTCAGATTTTCAGATGTGTGCTGGCAGTTCAAGTCTGGCAGCTGGAGTGAACAGTCGTGTTTTCTGGAGCTCCAACAATATGCTAGAAGGTAAGTAACTATGTTTGTTTTGCATTGCATGTTTTTATATGTTTCAGACTTTCAAGCAGAGATGTCATGCTGACTGGAGTTGAGCACAGGGCAGTGACAAAGTGAAAGGTAAGTACTTTTGACTGAATGTTTGTTCTATGCATGTTTTGTTTTAATACATTTCAGGAGTGCTTATCCAGTGATGATATGACAGTTGGAGTGAACAGTGGAGCCAAGCAGTCTTGTTTTTGGAGCTACTCAACAAGCCTTGAAGGTAAGTTTAGAATTTCTCAATGTTAGTGAATTGAAGTACTGTCACTTGCTTTTGGACAGTCGAACAGAACAGACGTGGTTGCGAGAGCTCTCATATCTGTTGTGTTAAACTGTTTTTATGATATGTTATGTTTGTTTGTTTGTTTGTGATGTACTATTTTTCAGATGCTGATGGCAGTGATGGGTTTTCAAGCTGACCTGAACAGAAAAGCACTCATATGGTAAGTACAAAATAGTTGTTATATGGGATGTTTTGTGCATGCTTTTATGTTTCAGGTGTACTTGCTGACAGCGACGAAGACGAATCAAGAAGAGGAACATTGTTCAGAAAGTGATTGGGACTTGCAAACAGGGTAAGTGTAACACTTGTGTTTGTTTAATTTGTAACATGCGTGCTTTGCTCTGTTTCAGATTTCACATGCAGAAATTAAACAGGATTTCAACTGCTGAGACACTATTCATTAAAAGTAAGGTAAGTTTTAATTCATTGATTTGAGTTGTACAATGTGTTCTTTACTTTATTTCAGATTCGAGTCACTGGTTTACACATGGAAGAAGATTTCCACGTCGGTTACTCAACTCTACAGAAGCAAGGTAAGTCGATCAAATTTTTGTTTTCATTTGTACTGCTGTAATGTGATAGTAAACTTATGCTATTTTTCATGTGTGTCATGTACAGATGGATAATTCAAAATTGATCTGTGTTGGTTTATGTTCAAAAACGTTTTACATGTTTGTGTGTTTGAAGATGTTTTGTTTCAGTGGATGTCCAGATGGCAAGCAGAACAGACGTGTTTCTTGGAGCTGCCAAACAGTGAGTACAAACGTTTTATATTTTTCAGTTGTTTACTCATAGAAGTCTGTGAAAGATGATAACAAGGGTTGAATTGCACAGTACTTGTGTCTAAAAATGCTGATGTGTGACGGTTTACTGAAAAGGGTAAATGCTAGCCAGTACTAACACTTGAGCAACCGTGGGATGTCGAACTAACTGATGATGTACTATGATGGTGAACACTTACTTTGTGTATCGAAATGCTTTTGTTGATATTTACTAAATATTGATTGACATTTGTTTGCATGCTGTTAACATTTCTATTTCATTTCAGTTGGCTGTGGTGAGTATTGTAATATACATTTGTTTCAATAAATCATGATGAATGAACACTGATTTCGATTCTTTTTTACAGTTTTAGGGATTATCACTCTATAACAACTCTGTCGGTTGGTGTTCGTGAATGTGAGCTTAATGTTTGAGTAGTACAAAAATGTCTTTACTTTTGTGATCGCCAGTTGTCTGTGATGTAAAGTGGAAAAAACACAGCTATGAAGCATACAATTGTTTCAATATTTTATCAATGATAGTGTGCTATGCATGTTTTGATTTAGTTCGTTTCAGATACGACATGACATGAAGAGTTGACAGTCGAACAGAGCTGAGCAAAGCAGAAAGGTAAGTGTGTTTCATTTTAGTATGGACACTTGTATTTTGTTTTTATATGGTATGTTTTGTGCATGCTATGTTTCAGGTGTACTTGTAGTCAGCGACGAAGACGATTCAAGAAGAGGAACATTGCTGAGAAAGTGAATGGGACTTGCAAACAGGGTAAGTGTTACAATTGTTTGTTTGATTTTTACCATGCATACTTTGCTTTGCTCTGTTTCAGATTTCACATGCAGAAATGGTCTCATAGCAGTGCCAACAGTGAATAAGGATTTCAGCTGCTGTGAAACAACTCAACAGAAAGTAGGTAAGCATTGAATGAATGCACTTGAGTTGTACAATTTGATGTGATGCTTTTCTCTGTTTCAGATTCAAGTTCCTGGTGTAGACAGAGAAATGTGTTTGAAGAAGGAATTCTACTACTGTGATTCAACTCTACAGAAGCAAGGTAAGTAGAAACAAAATTTTGGTTTAATTTAACTCATGTGTTTTGCACTGCATGCTATTTTTCAGGTCTCTCATGCAGTGATGGAAAAGAAGAAGATTTCAAGAAAGAATCACTGCTGCAACTCAGGCCTATAACAAGGTAAGTGTTTACTATATTGTATACAAAATGTTTCTCTGTTTTACTCTGTTTCAGGTTTCAATTGCAGAGATGTTGCAGAGATGTTTTGACAGCTTGTGGCAGAAAAGAAATTCAGCATCTGTTTCTCGACTCTAGCCACGAGGTAAGTCAAAACAAATATACTGGTTTGTATGTAATGTTGTTATGCCCTTCTATGTTTCAGACTTACATTGCTGTGACTGTTCCACAGTGGGTCAAAAAAGAGACGAATACAGGTTTCAAGAAGAAAATTGGCTGTTAAAAACCTGCACAAAATATGAGGTAAGTAAACTACTCTTTTGGTTTGTTTTGTGCTTTGTTATGCTTAACTATTTTTCAGATTGGAATGGTGGGTCGTTACAGAGCAGACTTTTGGACTACTGAGAAGTTGAGAAACAGAGAATGATTCAAGATCAGCTAGGTAAGTCTTGATTATTATGCATTGCTAAATGTTTTTTTCATTCCAGTATGGCTGTGGTAAGTACACAAACTTTCTATAATTTAATATTGAACTGTTTTTATGACCTGTATTCTGCATTGTAAAATGTCTGTTTTTCATTTCAGTATCCTGTGGTAAGTACACTAACTTTGTATAATTTCATATTGAAATGTTTTGATGACTTGTATCCTGCTATGCAATGCTTAATATATTTTTCATTTCAGTGTGGCTGTGGTAAGTACACTAACTTTCTTTTCTTTTTCATATTGAACTGTTTTGGTGACTTGTATTCTGCTATACAAAATGTGTTTTTTTCATTTCAGTTGCCTGTGGTAAGTACAATTGCCTTCTTTAATTTTCATATTGAACTGTTTTGATGACTTGTATACTGCATTGTAAAATGTGTTTCTTTTTCATTTCAGTATGGCTGTGGTAAGTACAATTGCCTTCTTTAATTTTCATATTGAACTGTTTTGATGACTTTTATTCTGCCATACAAAATGTGTTTTTTTTCATTTCAGTTGCCTGTTGGTAAGTACAATTTGCTTTCTTTAATTGCATATTGAAATATGTTTTATGACTTTTATTCTGCTATGCTTTTTTCATTTCAGTTTGGCAGATGTAAGTACACTTCATTTATGTAAAAACTGAATATGATTGTTGTGCTATACAAAATGTGCTTTTTTCAATTTCAGGTCAGCAATGGTAAGTAGATTGTGTTTCTTTATGTATAATTTTGTATACATATTGTTTTTTTTCATCATAGCATGTCTTTTATATTTATGCTTTGTGTAAGTAAAATGTTCATAAATCATTCTTATCTTCAAACTAAAAATGTATTGTGCTATGCAAAATGTCTGTATGATTTCAGTTGCCAGAGGTGAGTACCATTACAGTTGAAAAGTTAGTTTTGTTTAGTTAAAGTTTTGGTTCACAGTTCTGTTTATTATTTGGCAAAATTTACATGTATGCATTGAGTCTTGATTTCAGCTCGATTGTGGACTGAAGAAGATTGCCAGCAGAGGGATTGGATACAAAATACAAAGTAAGTACTGAGTTTCTTACTAAAAGTGTTGAGTTGTATTCATTGTGTGTTAATATGCTATGATTGCTATGAACATGACTTTTGTATTTCAGCGAAGACAACATAGGTAAGTAAAATTGTTATCTGTTTCAAGTTTACTGTTATAGTTCAATATTGTGTTTATAAATTGTAAGTTGTACAAACACATTCAAAAGTTTCTGATCATGCTTTCAATTTCATTTCAGCCCTACTACAAGACGAGTGTTTTCTACTACTAGACGTGTCAGGTTTACTTCCAGGCGAGCAGTGACAACAAGGCGCCTTTGTGGAAACAGCAAAACAAACAAGTGAGTATTAGTTGAACAATTGTTTGAGATTGTTTTAATGTTATGTTATACTTAAATGCAAAATTGTGCACATAAATTGTAAGTTGTACAAACACAGTGAAAGTTTCTGATCATGCTTTTCATTTCATTTCAGCTCTACTGCAAGACGAGCAGTAACAGCAAGGCGCCTGAACATGCAACACAATACAAAAAAGTAAGTATCAGTCAAACAGTTGGTAGAGTTGTGTGTTTTTCTTTAGCAGTTTGTGTTTACTATTTTATTTGATCCATGGTATATTACACATGCATGTTTTTATCATTTCAGGCTGTTTACTTTCATCGTTTACTGTTTAACACAATTTGCTTTTCTATTTTCAGTGCCAATTTGCAAACCTTGATGTGGACACCGAGTAGTCAATACATACGTGTGGCGTATAGCTGCGACAAAACCGTGGGTCCATCGCACCGATAACTTGAACATTGGCCCGTGTATGGACATCAGTGCAACTTTGTGAATCCATGTATCTTTGTGAATCCATGTAACATTGCGAATGTGTGTCGATCGAAAAATGTGTACATTCTGAACTGAAACGAACTCGGTGTTGCAAGTGGCAAGTGTTGACAGTGTGTATGTTTATGTTTATGTTTTTACATGAAAACTAAAGGAGATTGTTCTCCTACCTTTTTTTTCCTTGTTTTATTGCGCTGGCCAGCAATATTGATGTATTGATGTATGTGTTTGTGTTTAAACTATGCAATACCAAAATCAAACAAAAAATAAACATTAACAGTCATTAACTGTGTTTGGGCGGCCGAGGGGTTTAAGACTCCACAAGTGTGAAGCGCACTGATAGCACTTGGGGGTGAACACCTCGGTATTTCGGTGCTAAAATGTTTTCACGGTGCTTATCTTGACGCACTGTTAAGACTACCAACCAGTTAATGATTGCTTCATCTTTAAACAAAAAGTAAGTCTCTACTTTGGCACAAGAGACTCCAAGTACCAAATACCAACAATTAAAAAGCAGACGTTTTTCAAAACTATGATCGCTGAGATTGATAGTCAGATGGAGTCCTGCCCATTTAGCTGTGTAGCGGTCTAGGGCGGGGTTGCAAGTCAATACGAAATGAGGCGCTATAAAGCAACTCGTCCCCGTTATGACCGTCAATACTTTCGACACTATCTGGGAATCCTTTCAACACCACATTGTTGCGCTGTTGGAAGGGTGGTAGGCACGCATGGTGACATGCCTGTGCTTTGCTATGCGACACCATGGTATTTTCGTACGGTGACACGAAATATCTTAATCTGGCTCTCTCAGAAACGCAGGCACGCGTTGACCGAACCTGACCGATGACCGAGCAATAACATTTCTATTAAGTGCTTCAATGCACAAAGTCTGCTAGGGCTGGGGTGGGAAGGCGACTTCTCTTGTACTCAGACAAGAGGAACGGTCACAAGTCCGTGAAAACGCCGAGTGACACCACTAGCTTGCAAACGTACAAAGCAAAAAACTTTCAAACTTGAATTTGAGGTAAAATGATAAAAAAAACTATATGAATGACTAACCGATATAAGATATTTTCCATATGGCAACAAACTATGCTACTCAATGTTGCGTTGAACATTAATTGCGCCTTACGAACTACTCGTGTTGAGACTTACATTGAGTGACTCGTAAACGTAAAGCAGTTACTCGCTTTTGACTGCATACACATTTTGTACAACGGTTCGTTATTGGTATAACTTGTCTTTCAGTGAGGCACATTAACATAAACGTTCAACAGTATTTAGGCTTTATATTGCGCTTGTAGAATATACGAACAAAACACACTACATAAATGACGTTTAGGGATTATTTTCACTTTCCATTTGAGATGATATGATGAAAAAGTATATACATCAGTTTAAGCGACTTTCATGACATTCACCACATGGCCATAAACTTGCGTTATTCAATGAAATGTTAAAATTTCGCTAGCAAAATAAATAAAAACTATATACGCAGTTTCATAACTTTCGATGTATGATCATGAAGTTTGAAATTGTGCAAAGCAATTTTGCGTTAAAAGTTGCATGTAGTTTTATCCCGATCTGAAACGTTTCGCTACAATACAGCCGTATTCGAAACTCAACAACTCAAATGTTTGTACAGAACAATACAAATGTTCCCATTTTGAAACGACAGTAAGTTAAACAAACATTTAGTGGTAAAGCGACATTTCTTGTACTCAAATAGGAGAAACGGTCACGAGTCAGTACACAAATCATAGCAAAACTACACTCTGCAGCTTGTATGAAACGTGTTTACAAAACCAAAGTAGTTCAAAGCAGAACGCTTTTCCTTCTTCGAGGGAGAAGAAATCTGGGTGCAAGTCCCGGCTTTGGTTATAACACGAATACTACTCGCTGCTCAATAGCAATATTCATCATCCTATCCTTATTTAAGGAATACAATCGATTTTTGCCATACGGCCACAAACTATGCTACTAAGTGTTGCGTTGAACATTAATTGCACGAAATAAACTACTTGCGTTGCAACTAGCAAGCAGTGACTCGTAAACTCAAAGCAGTTACTCGCTTTTGACTGCATACACATTTTGTACAACGGTTCGTTATTGGTATAACTTGTCTTTCAGTGAGGCACATTAACATAAACGTTCAACAGTATTTAGGCTTTATATTGCGCTTGTAGAATATACGAACAAAACACACTATATAATCTACAATCGATCGCATAGTTAGCTACTTGAGTTGATATTGACAAGCGCTGGTCAATCATCTCGTTTGTAAGCTTTCGAGTGTACACAGTAGTTTGCAGTTTTGTTTCACACATAATACAAAATATGGATGAAAAAAATCTATATACATAACAGTTTGCGATATTAACTACTTTTGCCTCTTGGCCAAATCTACACTCGATCGCATAGTTTGCTACCTAGGTTGATATTAACAAGCGCTGTTTGAAAAGCAGTATTACTTCAATGCTATGGTTTGGTTGTAAGATAAAATACTAGTATATGATGCATTGATGTAACAGATATGTAGGCACATTCGTATAGTAGAAGAAAATTCTCAGCAGCAGCTGGTCTGCAAACACTACAATGCGATTTTGCAGTTTGATACGAACGTGTTTTGTTCACGTGAAGTTGAAATGAAAATCTGTCGTGTCTGATCAATGAAATATATTTGATAAAATAACACAGTTGAAAGGCAGTAACATATCTAAGGTTGTGCTATGTTACAGCTCCACAAATAGTTATTCGTCTTGCAAGATACTGGAACAGATGTCCACATGTTATTGTATATTATCTGATTTAGGATATTTTGAGAAATTATGCAACAGAACATTTCTGCAAGATGTGAAAAAAATATCTATTTAAATGGGATTTCTGAGGTTTAGCCATCGCCGAAAGGCCAATGTTTCTTCGTTAATGCATGGCAAAAGTAAAGGCTATATTGTTTGCTAGTATGCTAGTCCGTATTGCATATTGCAAGGTGGTAAAGCGGCTCTTTTCATTTTGCTGTGAAAAGAACGGTCACAAGCCCGTATAAAACGTTGAGTGACACCTCTTGATCATGTAGCTTGTATGAAACGTGTTTACAAAACCAAAGTAGTTCAAAGCAGAACGCTTTTCCTTCTTTGAGGGAGAAGAAATCTGGGTGCAAGTCCCGGCTTTGGTTATAACACAAATACTCGCTGCTCAATAGCAATATTCATACTCTTAGACAGTCAAGTTAATCGCGGGACCAAATGCCCATAGGTTCGATTTTGACTTGCTACACTCACGATTGAAATGAACCGTTTGAACATTCGCTGATAATAGGCATGCAATAACAATCCAACGCTGAAATGACTCACACTCCTACGCAATTAATTTTATCGCGGGACCAAATACCCATAGGCTCGATTTCGAGTTGCTATTTAATAAACTAATGGAATGCACTCGATTGGCAAGTGATTATTCAATTAAAATATTGCGTTTGGTTACATAAAACATCAATCTATAATTACTGTATATTGCTAAAGATTACCTTTGATAGCATGGGAACTGTTTTCGGCACATACAAAATTTCGCCGATTTTAAAATAAAGGTCAATATGATTATTATTCAGTCAAACTAATATAACATTAAATTTATCATTTTATTAAGTTTTGGAGTTATTTCTTGAGTGTATTCTACGTGATTATTCTAAAGACCCTTTCTTTTGTAATGCATTAAGTTACGTTGTGATTGTAAACAATATTGCATCTCCGACTCATACTCGATCATTTTCGTACCAAACAGTTTCCAACTGTAAAAAATCAAACTGTGCTTACATACACATTGGAAATAGATTAATTCATATGTACATTTTATGGATTCTCTTTGATTTTCTTTTAGAAGCTGCTCTGTCAAATGCTGGACTTCACACATTCCATGCAGCATTCTGCTGAGCAAAACTGACTGCGTGCTTTGTACTCAACAACGAAGCAATTCTGGACCTATAAAGCTTGACCGGGACTAAAACATTAGCAATTGTGACTCTGTAATGTTCAACGTTAGTGGACTGTAAAGAAACTGCAAATATTTTTGATAGACTCTGTATGTCTGTAAGCAAAAAGAATATACAGCATAACAAATATCAGGTGTGAAAACAATGTGAAAGAATAGTGAAATTAACAATTTGCAATCTCCTCCATAGACACCTAGTACTGGTTCTTCCCAGGAAACGGACTCGATAATGTCCCTCTGCCTATAATGCTCTAAAGGGCGCTTGGCAGTATATATAGATAGATAGATAGATAGATAGATAGATAGATAGATAGATAGATAGATAGATAGATAGATAGATAGATAGATAGATAGATAGATAGATAGATAGATAGATAGATAGATAGATAGATAGATAGATAGATAGATAGATAGATAGATAGATAGATAGATAGATAGATAGATAGATAGATAGATAGATAGATAGCTCTAGACGTTTTTTTCTGTATTTCTATTACTAGTATTATTTCATAAAAAGTATGCCACAATTAAAAATCACACTCTGTTTAGAGACCATTGTGTTGTCTCATTGTGTGATGATGACTTTGAGTAATACATTGTACATTAAACAATATCTACTAAGTGGTTTTTAAGTATTAGATTTCTTGTTTATTATATAAATGAATGTTAATTTTTGCTAAAATATAAATGTGCATAATGCAGTGCCAGTAGCACACTTTGAAATATTTTTATTACAAAAGAGTGTGTTGTACACTTGAACTTATACCTATAATTAATAACCCTTGCCAAAAAAATTCATTTGACATACCTGATACCATGCTGTTTATTACCATTATTGTTTTGCACATTGTGCTGACACTTTGAAAAAATTGCAAATAAGCGAAAAGCAGAAGTTTAGTCTTGTCAACTGTCTCTGATTAATATTTTGAAGACCATATAAGAAGCGAAAGTGTAGGATACGGTATTCATTTTATTTGATGACTGCTTGTTATTATTTCTTCATAGAAGGCGTTCTGGATGAGTGGAGTATTTTTTTTGGTTCTACATCTTTGGTGAAGTCAACTCATTGACATTTAGTGCCATGAGTGAGCGTGTTTTTGAACTTATCCGAATATATGCAAACTCATAACAGTGTGTCTAATATTATATGTGTTGAGTGCACAGAAACAAGGGCGAGAAGATGAGGGTATAAATTAACATACTGAATGTGTTATTTTGTTTATGAGCTTGAGCATACAAAAACTTGACTTTAATCAATTGGGATGTACATGCAGTTTAATAATCGGGTTGTTATCTTATAATCATATTCATGTGGAAACTGCCTCATTCACATGCAATACGCAGCTGCTGTCTATATGTTTAATGCCACATTCCATAATGACTGAATATCTTTACTTTCAAAACATGAAAATGAATTAAATGAAATGAAAATAAACGAAATAATGAAATTAAATTCAGGTGAAAAATATTTGATTATATTTTTTTATTTAAATATGGTTTGGTAAATTATTTACTGGTAAAACAATGCTTGTTGATAACAGTAAATTCGTGATAATAAGTATGTTGTTGTTTATTTTTTGTCTCACACATAAAGTGACAGGTACACTCATATATTTAGCGTTAAGCTTATGATGTGGGTCTTCATCATAAATCTAAATTTTTGCTACTAGTATTTTCTCTCTAGCACCAACCTAGTAATGTTCAATCTGTGTATGCCATAAGCGATAGTTTTTACCAACTGTTAATTCCTGAGGATTCAGAAAAATACAATGAGTTTACCACATTTCATGACATAAGCTCTAATAGTGCAGAAGATATGCAAAGAGTATTGTGTCCAAAGCCAAAGGTGATATTTCTGGTCTGTGTAATTTTGCGCAGTGAATGAGGTCTATGCACTTCTTTCAAGATAGATGCAAACACTCCCGCAAGCATTGTTGCATTTATATCATTTACATATGCAGGGGATACATTTACGATGTCGATGATTAAGACATGGGACCAAAATAATGAAGTACGGCACCTTTCTTTTTTATGCTTAAGTATGGAATGAGTGATGTATTGGACGTCATCATTGATGACGTTCATTCGAACGAATGATAAAGGGGGCTAAGTTTCGTTAAGCTGGGGCAAATCACTGCGATTTGAGGCGCTTGAAAACTGGTCGGTTAATTTTGCTGAAATTTGACATGTATATGGAGAAGAATGCGATCTACCTGTTGGCGTAGGCGTTATACCTGGGAAAAATCAAGTTTTCGAGTATTTTGCGTTTAAATATTTTTATGGGAAAGGGCGCGCGCGCGTGACGTCATGAAAAGCGCTTAGGCTAGCTTCCATCTTGCTACGAAACAAAGAAACTGACGTTACGCGTTATTAATTCAGTTAGGCGTTTAATCGATAAACAAAGGCGTAATAATTGTGTTTGAATATCAATCGGTAGTACACATGCATGTCTTTTGTGCACATTGTGGTTTTTTAATGAACATGACATAAATCTATGTGTTATTCAACGTATTGAGTGCGACGAGTTAAAGAAAGGTTTACACGGCTAGGCTTTCCGAGATAAATGTAAGTACACACTGGTATTAGAATGGTATTCTGTTTATCCGATAATATCTTGAATATAAATGATATTCAGACAATTACATTATTAGGGTTTAATAATTTATTATTTAATCAATAAAAAACGCAAGCAGCAAATCAATTAATTTCGTTTGTAGTGGAAACCGAAAGTAAACAAAGCAACCGTCAAAATGGCTGACGACATAGCAACGTAGGAATTAACGCTCAGAAATTATTTACAAAATAAGATCATCAGAAATGATGTAAAGTGAATGCTCATTCGCTGTTTTGTAGATAAGTATACGATCTATTGAAAAACCATAACATTTGACATAAAAACACCCGCGGATATGAAAATCTTCAGTGTAACGAAATAGCAGACATCACACGGCGTCTCTGATTCTACGCTGTTTGCCAAGGCCGATAATGAATGGAAATGCACAAACTCAGTAACTGGCAAGCATATATGCATTAGTAGGTTGTTTCGTGATTATTTAGAAACGACTACATAATTCTTTTGGTTCAGCCAGTGCAACTAAACAGAAATAAGTATAAAAAGTTTCTACACCTGACAACAATGTGCCAACTTAATACAAGGTAAGTTGTTTACATTATTTAAAATATTGCAAGCTTACAGTATACAACAATAAACAGCCGGTACAATGTAATGTCATCATTTTAATTTTAATAAGCCCGTGGTTAATTACCCTTTTAAATCTTATGGATCAATGCATCTCTAACACCTTCAATTGACTTGTTCGTGAAAAATATACACCCTCAGTGCATGTTATCCCATACACCATCACTCACTTACTAAGGCTCGATTGATCATTCTCGGCTCGGGTACTACTTACCGGTACATGTACCCCGGGTACTCTTAATTTTACTTACATGTACCCTGGGTACGGTAAATAAACTTAAACATACCCGCAAATATTAGATTGTATCCGAGTTGTATATCCGCCAAAAATCCGATGTCGTTAAACATGCTACCGATTAACGTAAAACAACATTGTTTACCTTAAACAAACTTCTCTTTTAAAAAATCTGCATCAACATGCTTTTTAGTATGAGTGTTGAGAGGACGCCGTAGGAATAAGCAAGTAATCAAGAATACGTCTCTGTTTCTGCTTTTATTTCCTTCATGTATAATGACGATAAGGATTGACGACTAACATCGACGACAATGATCACAAGCATTTAAGACTAACACTGACAACAAGCATTGGCGACTAGATGTAACATTGACGATTCTCTACAATAAATGAAATTAACAGTAATAAATGAATAATAAGATTATAGTACAACAGATATGCTTTTCAAAGTATAATATAATAGCATACACTCATTAGAATAAGATGTTTCATAAATAACATTTTGAAACATTTTCAATAAATATAGAAATATCTTAAACAATATTTATTACACAGCATTAATTAATTGTTAAAACATAATATAAATACCGAATATGGTGTTCCCCATTTAACGGACCTTGGTAACCAAATAATGTTTCTTTAAAAAAATCTATGACGGTAAAAAGTGAACGTGCGATGTCGCGGAAAATATTATACTTGACGACGTCATACAATGACGCGACTTTAAACAATTTAAGATTTAAAATTAAATCACATTATTGATTTTAACAATGAGTTTTGATAATATAAATGCCATTTAACAGAAAATTGACATAAATGTAAACATAATTAATTTTTACAAAATAGCCGACAACAACCGATTTAGTGTTAAAATTTCCGCGTACGTTTTAGTATATTTACCGTACCCAGGGTACGAGCCTTACTAACTGTATTATTATTATATCTCACCGACTACAAGGTACCTTTACCTTGTTGTGTTTATCAACCTGGAATTTATGTAAAATCCGGCTAATTAGTAACAGATGTGATACACTGAGATAAAGATATTGCTAAGTCCTTATGTATTTGAGGCTGTTTCCATAAATAATTAAGAAGTAACTTTTTACAGCTTTAAAGATTTTTTTTTTAAATAAATAACTCAGAAAAAAGTTTATCAATTACAGAATAATTATTGATTTAATATAAAATGGCTCCTTTGTAATGTTTAAATGCTACAATTTTCAATCGACCAGTAATGACCAGTATTGACCGGTTTTAACCGGGTATTGACCGCCGCCCCGGTCAATACTCAATTGACCGGTCAATATGCCAACCCTGCATTGAAGCCTAATATGCATTTATCTATTATTATTTGGGCACAAATAATTTTACTGTGTGAAGACCCTGCATAAAAATGCTGATTTCTTTCTTACTTGGTACCTGGCGACACACATTTTCAAGTATTTTTCATTAAATTTGGCATAGATATTTTAATAAATGGCATCGTATGAACCAGTAGTCATAGTATAAGCAACATTGAAGCCTAATATGCATTCATCTATTATTATTTGGGCACAAACAATTTTACCGTGTGAAGATCCTACATAAAAATGCTGATTTTTTTCTTATTTGTTACCTGGCGACACACATTTTCAAGTCTATTTCATTAAATTTGGCATAGATATTTATAAAAATGGCATCGTATGAACCAGTAGTCATAGTATAAGCAACATTGAAGCCTAATATGCATTCATCTATTATTATTTGGGCACAAATAATTTTACCGTGTGAAGACCCTACATAAAAATGCTGATTTTTTTTCTTACTTGGTACCTGGCGACACACATTTTCAATTCTATTTCATTAAATTTGGCATATATGTTAATAAAAATGGCATTGTATGAACATATCGTCATAGTTTAAGCAACATTGAAGCCTAATATGCATTCATCTATTATTATTTGGAAACAAATAATTTTACCGTGTGAAGACCCTACATAAAAATGCGGATTTTTTCTTACTTGGTACCTGGCTAATCACATTTTCAAGTCTATTTCATTAAATTTGGCATAGATATTTATAAAAATGGTATCGTATGAACCATTAGTCATAGTATAAGCAACATTGAAGCCTAATATGCATTCATCTATTCTTATTTGGGCACAAATAATTTTACTGTGTGAAGACCCTACATAAAAATGCTGATTTTTTTCTTACTTGGTACCTGGCGACACACATTTTCAAGTCTATTTCATTAAATTTGGCATAGATATTTATAAAATTGGCATCGTATGAACCAGTAGTCATAGTATAAGCAACATTGAAGCCTAATATGCATTCATCTATTATTATTTGGGCACAAATAATTTTACTGTGTGAAGACCCTACATAAAAATGCTGATTTTTTTCTTATTTGGTACCTGGTGACAATTTTACCGTGTTAGCACCATATATCAAGTTGCAGATTTTTTAAATATTCGCCACATACCCAAAGGCATTTTCATTAATATCTCAGAAAAATAGACCTATATATTAATACACATGGCATCTAAAGAACATTTTATCATAGTTAAACATGGTTCCCAGCCAACCTGGAAATCAGGGAAAACCTGGAAAAAGACTTTCACTTTCACTAACGCCCAGTACAAATATATGGACAGAATGATTTTTTCACTTACCGGTATGTGGGTGTATGTTGGCTCCACTTCACAAGATACAGTCATTGTAGTTTAATTGAAAAACGCATCTTACAATGTGAGATGAGTTCTGGGTTCAAGCCCCAGCAGTGCCCTATCATGTGTGATATACAGAGCCATTATGATTAAATATACACAGTTATCTTTTTAAACAATACAATTAAATATAAGGAATAATGTTAAAGGGGCATTGCTGCTTAGCCATTTTTGGGATTGTATTGTGATTTTTGGCCAAATTTGACACTGAATAACAGGGTTTATATACATCCCAAGCATAAATGCTTCTAAATTTGTAAAAAAAAACAAGTCGAAGTGTGCAGAATATTAAAAATTTGCAATTTTCTGATGTCTAAAGGTCATTAAATGCCACTTAAAGTTTACATTTTTTGTACAAAATGACCCATTTTGTGCTGTCCATTATTGGTTAATGTTTTACGCCGTCAGGTCCAAAAACGCTAATTCTGTAGCTTGTTTGGACTATAATCTATAATGTGGCCAAGTTTCAGCAGATTCGACCCAGTGGTTCTGATTTTATACGCCGTGCCTAGCTTTTATTAGTCCACTACCGGTTTCACCGGAGGGGACTTGTGGTTTGCGCTTTGTGGGTCCGTCAGTCAGTCACACGTTTCTGAATCCTGCGATAACTTTAAAAGTTCTTAATATTTTTTCATGAAACTTGGAACATGGATAGATGGCAATAAGGACATTATGCACGTGATTTCATTTTGTTCCTACGTCAAAAATTCTGGTTTCTATGGCAATAAATAAAAACATAAAATAAATTCTGACAATGGTGGAGCCGGTAGGGGACAAATTTGCTTGACAATAGTCTTGTTGAGTATTACTCACTGACTTATGCATATACGCTCGGCTGTTTTCGGAGAATACCTGTGGTATTGTCATAGCCAGCTCATCGCGTCGTGTCGTGTCTTTTCGCCGTCCGGCGTCCGCCATGCTAAAACCTTAACATTGACCCATTGTACCCACAATTTTCGTACCCACATTTTTTTTCGTAACCAAAATTTTCGTACCCACATTTGTTTAGTACCCAAAATTTGTGTTCCCACATTTTCTTACCCAAAATTTTTGAATCCAAATTTGTTTAGTTCCCACTCATTCCATCCCGCGAAACCCCTTAAGGTGTCGCAACTCTAGTTAAATAAAATCGTTTTAGAAATAATCTTGCCCTAAAACATAAATGGCATCCCTGCATATGGAAAACATCAATAAAACAGTTTCGCGAGATTTTTTTAATTTTAATTTTTTAATTCTTACATTGTTTTTTAAAGTAAACAAAAAATGAAATACATGTTTAAGAGTTTGAAAACAGTACAAGGGGTTACTATACATAAAGCATAGCTTCATAAACTTGTTTAAGATTAAAACAAATTATATTTTATTGCTTTGCTAATTTACATATTGTTTTGTAAAGAAATTGAATGTTTTGTTGCATGTGTAACATAACGCACACAAAACGCACATTTGGGGCATTGTTGGATTTATATAAGGATCGAAATTTGTACCACATTTCATACAATCTTAAATAGGCAGCCATCTGGATCAACAAATCATTAGCATCGGGTTATAATTACCGGACACGAATATTTGCTTACCGTATGTGCCAATCTTCGGTCATTTCCGTATGTATTCGTTAGGTGTCCGTTGCATACGTATATTTAGGTTGCAGACACGTGACTTAACAAACGGCCAATCAGAATTGTACATGTAGACACGTGACGTTACACAGCCAATCAGAATTGTACACATAACAATTATCAAAGCTTTGGTTGTTTATATCTATATTTATGGACAGTCTTACAAAAACGGCCGAACATACAAGTCGCATTATTGCTGGCTTTCGCGGGATGGGCCCATTGCGGGCTTCGCATGTATCTTGTATTTGACAAACATTTTGGAAACGTTGTGATGTGTTAATAAGCAGAAATAAAACGCAAAGAAATCAGAAATGCACTTTGGTTGTTACTGTGTGTTTTACACGAACAATACGCAATTACGCTACACATGATAATGTGTAGACATAAATAACCCGTGTTATCTTTAACAAACATCAAATAAGCTTTTGCCCGTAAATTAGGTAGCACTTATTATCATATTATTGCTATAACGGTATTACATATCCTTATAAAGACATGCTATGAAAAGAAAATGGAAAGCTAACTTGATTGGATTACTCATGATCGAATAACAGTTTCGTTCATTAACTTTCATGTTGTGCTGCATTAATCTTTAGGGGCCATGTCGTACAAAGATGGTCATATGCTATATGCGATCAGCGCATTGCCAACCCAGCATTCTCGCAGTCTGGCCTGGAGCTACCGTGTCCGCTATAAAGTCACGAACGGTGTCTTGGTCCAAAATGGCGGATATAATGACTTCTCATCAGACTATACGGATGCCGAGGCATGTGTGGAGCCACACTGTGCGAATATGTCCTAAGACCCATTTTCGAGTAACCCAAAGGCACTTTTGACAAGCGTTCAGCCTTCAAGACTGAATGGAGGTCATGAATAACTTCCACAAGTAGCTGTGTCTTAGAAGTTAAACTTGGTATTTAATCTTAGGTGGTTACACTATGACTAACAAACAGTAGTGTATAAATGTTTGACAATATCTTCCTGTTTTGAATCACTTCTGAAGCACATGCGCAAACAGATAAACAATTGACCTATTGTTCATTGTACATTGATCAGCAAATCACTAAGCGCCCCGGGCACATTAGTCTTGGCGATTGTCACGACAACATCATGAAGTTAATCAAAGCACTGACCGCATTTGGTTGTGTTTTGTGTGTATCGGGTTCAGGAAGCAACGTGCTGGTGAATCTGTTTCAAACGGAGATAAAGGACTGTATCACCGAGAATGGGATACTGCCAGTCTTTCATAAAGACGCATTTGTGAGACTTATCCTCGCCACGGTTCAGAATGCTGAGTAAGTATGCATGACACGATGCCCATGATATAATAATTTATTCAACTACCTATTTATAATAAGTACCTAAACGCATTGGAACCTTATGCATGTTAAACATAGTAACAATTGTGGGAGCAACGTGTAAATTGATAATTTCTTTATTATATATTTTTTAATCAACCAGGTCAGACCAACCGCTTTTGAATCGCTTAATTGTGGGCTTGCTTATAAAATCTTGTTACACAGGTTCAAATTCATTTAACATGTTTAAAATAGTATATGACTTTTTATGGCACAGTGCGTAACAACATATTTCAGTCTCATCACGTTGGTCAGTTTACCTTCTTGTTCTTGTACGTTATGCGTGCAATCTTAGCCAATCATATAGCTTCTCACCAGTACTTTACAAACATTCCTATGCCAGTAAAACATGTCATTTATTAATCAGATGTAGGAAAACAATTGACTTTGTAAAAACATGTTTTGACCTCAGCACACACGATATGGGTTCCGACTTTTAAAATCAAACTTGACGATTCAGCGCTCTACCAGCTCGCCGGGGTTGTCGAAGTGTGTTAGTTAACCTGTTTTTACTATCCAGGGCATTTCGAAACGTGATGAAATGCGCAGCGTTACGGGTGAAGTTAGATCCGAAGCACACTTTGCACAGCACCATGCATCTGTTTGATATCAACGCCGTTTCAGCCATCGTGAGCAACATGTTTAACAGCAGTAAGTGTTTACTAAGATTTGAGGCGGATAATCCGGGATCTGGGGCTTATGGAGATAACGGAACAGGGGTTTCGTCTGTGAAAATTTAACTCACAAATATTGCATGTAATGAGATTATAATCCCAGATCGTGTGTCTAGGGATCTGATTTATCGGGGCTCCGTTGTATATGTAAGTGAATAACTGTGTCAATGGAGTGGTCTAGTGAACTTAATATCTAGGATTTGATGTCTATTTGGCTGATCATCATGATCATGCTCATGATAATCATCATGATAATCATCATGATAATCATCATCATCATCATCATCATCATCATCATCATCATCATCATCATCATCATCATCATCATCATCATCATCATCATCATCATCATCATCATCATCATCATCATCACCACCACCACCAACCACCACCACCACCACCACCACCACCATCATCATCATCATCATCATCATCATCATCATCACCATCATCATCACCACCACCACCATCATCATCATCATCATCATCATCATCATCATCATCATCATCATCATAATCATCATCATCATCATCATCATCATCATCATCATCATCATCATCATCATCATCATCATCATCATCAACATCATCATAATCATCATCATCATCATCATCATCATCATCATCATCATCATCATTAATATTATTATTTCTAACAGAGCCAATAATAAAAGAATACAATATATTACTTATTTTTTTGCAGCCCGTTTGGATGACTGGAATTGTCTCCAGGGGAGCCTTGTGACGTCACCGTGCGTTGATATGACATCATTAGGGACAAGCTGCCGGTAGGCTCCTTAACAATCATGGTTTATATTTTGAAAAGAACAATACATGCAAGGACAATTATAAAAATCTTTTTGAAATTGCTACATTTAATTCGTTACAAAAGAAAATGATATTTTGTTTAATTGTGATCGAGTAAAAAGAAAAGTTCGAAAACTATAAAGATCTAGACCGCTATAGCGTCAATTGGGAACATTGTTCAACGAATGAGATACTAATTCAATATTTTAATTGTTAGAGCTTTTAAAATCTATGCGTTAATTGCATAAACGGTTTTCTTATTGCTCTTTTCATGTTTGAATAATTTTCATATGTAACATATTTACAGAATGACCGTAGCTTTTGTTTTCAAAAACCCATATATATCCACTGTATGTTTACTTATAATCTACCTACATATTATTAATTAAATGTCGCATGAGACTCGTGACGTCAAAATTAAGACGTCATTTTACAGTGCTGGGTTGGAAAAGCGCTCAGTAAACATTCTTCATCCCACTTTTACAGCGAATTCGGTTGATTAAAGCCCCGTTTATTAAATTTCTGCTAAAAACAACGGCACGACATGACGTCATTTTTTTTCGACAAAATGACGTCATAAATCTAGCAAAATTATCCAGTTAAACTAATTTTGTTTAAATACAAAGGTTACTGAATAAAAAGTGGGATAAATAGAATAATAGATTAGTGCTTATTATATATCTGGTTAATCATGCTCGGCGCGAAAACGAAAAAGCACTTGCCAAGACTCGTGCTTTTTATTTTCTAAACCTCGTATGATACACCTGATCTATAATCAACACTAACCTATTATTCTCTATATACATGTATGTTCAATGTTGCTATCATTTGCTTTTCCATCGACAAATAACACATTTTTTTCTATATACGAGCCCCGCTCTGTGAAAATTTGGCTTAATGCATGTGCCTGTTTAGTCCGCAGAGGCTTATCAGCAACGTCACTTTCCGCCTTATATTGATCTTCTCTAAATTGAAACGAAAATACCATAATAACGGAAAGTATCGCTTAAGCACCTATTTCCCAAAGCGCTTATATTCAATGTAAAATTTGCAACGCCAGGGAGGGTCTTCAAACGGCCAACGCGACTTGCACTCAGTTGATGTCTACGTGGAACTGCACGGGCGCAGTGAACGCCATCATAAAGAACGTCGTCATGCTGATGTTCGGGAAATGCCTCTACGATACCAGTGACATGTAAGAGAACCAACCGCTCACGACTCTTGAGTGTTCAGATTATTAAAGATCATATTTCGACTCAATGTTGTTCGATCATTACAACAATCAATTTTCTTTTATTATAAAACAAGACAAACAAATTAATTCGACGATTTCTGTCGCAACGGAAGTAGAGTCGCTATGTCTTGAAGAGACTTGTTCATAAATGCACTATTTGGAAATGTGACATTGTGCTCATACAAGCGACATAGTACTTAATTTGTTTTAAAGATTTGGTCGTTTGGGAATCAATGCAATCATTTCAAGTATATTTGTTTTATAACTATATTAAAAAGATGTAAAACAACTAGTTAATAATACGGAAATCGGTGAACAGGTCTCATAAAACCCCTTTATTCTTTGTACCCCCGTTGTTTCGTTTATTTTATATAAAAAAAATGGACCTGAGTGGTGTGCTGATATTAACCTTGGGGCATTATAAACTATCACCTAAAACCCTCACATAAAGTTGTCATGACCTTAAAGCACCAGAACATGTGTACGTCAAATCAGTGTCATTAAATGATTTTTATAGAGCGTTTTAATGCGGTGATCCCAGTTTTAGTCATTTTTGTTTATAGTTGGGTGTTCTCATACAAAAGAAGCGGATTAAAACACTAATTCATCTCCTTAAACAGTTTCTGAAGATAAATTGTTTACTATCTTTTATAAACAAAAAAATCCAATCAACAATACACTTGTTTGAATAATTAAGATATTGAAAGATAATTCAATGCTATGTCACATATATACGCAAGTCACTATATGCTAAAAACACCACATTTCTCATACTTATCGCAACAGAATTAAAAGCTTATGTTGTGAAATTTGCCAATTACGTAAAACAACGTATCGAAAGTCTAGAAAATTATAACTGGAGGAAACAATCGAAAAATGACACGAAATGCTAGGTCCTAAGACTAATAATAAATTAAATATTATAATACATGTAGTATTATGCTATACAAAAACGCACAATATGAGATCTTCCAACGAATAACTGAACTATTTTCACAGCTGATATGGTGATATATATCATCCAAAATATATGCAGTAAACATACAACAACTAACGTATATTGATATGTTAACGACCGATAGTGACTTATATAATGCAAACAAACGTGAGTGGGATAAACTGATACTTGTAATTTGATAGTAAACCTTTATTAGACAAATGACCATGCCCTATTACCAGGGATACTTTTATAGACGTTTTTTCATGAAGTTGTCAGAACTAAGCGTTCTTTTTCGGGACAACGCAACATCGGTTGATTATTTTATAGACAATTCAAAATTAAAGAGGTCAGATGGTAAACAATAGCACTCTAGAGCATATAATAGTTCTAACTTCAATATACAGTAAAGGATTTACACATAACTTGGCACACTTGTTAATCTATATCAGCTTATGTTTATTTAAAAAAAACACGTATATCTACTACAAAGGTCAAGGTCGTACTACACGGTCAAATGGTATGCGAAGTTGAATTGATCCAAAATGTACCATATTTAACTGTTATTAAAACTCTTTAAGGTCTCCGGGATAAGTTATGGCCCTTAATTTACAAGTAGGGAAACTCACGAATAACGTGGTACGATTAGAGCATCCGCATGTCAAGTCATAAGCATGTATTTAAATTCCGCAAGTGATCAACCTATTCCTGGTTTTCAACTATTTGCAGCATTTCCTCTTATTATTTCATGTTTTGACGAATTTGAAGAAATATATTATACAACGGAAAAGGAATGCTATTTTTATATTGCTAAATATCTCGAAAAAAACATTGCTAAATAAAATGTGAATCGCTTCGTAAGTGTAGATTTGATATGTCGTGCATTTACAAATTGAAAATATTATTTTATAATCAAACAAATAAATGAGTAAAAGTATATGTTTACTTCTTCGTTGAGAGGTCTGTTACTTGTCTTGCAAATATATATATTTAACTGGTTTGACTGCAGTTGATGATCACTTTATTGTGCATACAGTTATGCCAATCGACTATGAAGTAGATGTTTTCAACAGCAGTCTTATTTGTTCACAAACGCGGAAGCCAATCGCGGAAAAGAATTCCAAATGCCTCTTCACATAATGTTTTTTGTTTCTGTCCTGCAAAAACTCGTGTTTCAATCCATCGAGGCAGTACTTGAAAAATACTTGTTATGATTTCCGGTATGTGTTTACTTAAGCGACTCATCTTATAGATAAGACGATTTAAGAAGTCAACATTCAAGAGTAAATCCTGTAAACTTAATTGGCGTCGCACTGAAGTGCGTCGACTAGTATGTAATACGTTTTTTTTCGCTTATGGGAGAAGTTATTTTACGGATCTATTTATATATTTTCGTTGTCAGAATATCTTGCATAGTGGTGATTTTTTGTGTAAATAAGTGTAAATAAGTACTGCATTTGTGCCTATTACATTTACTACAACATTTATTGCCAATAATGCAAAGCTAATTGTTTTAATTAATAACTGATCACAGGGACTGGGCAATAATAACAGATCACAGGGACTGGGCAAATACGCGAACCGGTGAAACTTTCTGGTTTTGTATAAAAACAAAACTTCTTTGTTCCACTATCCTTGCAACCCCTAGTTACTAATAAAGGCGCTATAGAGCGCGAAGCGCGACATGTATTATTAATTGTAATAATGAGTCTTGATAAAGGAAGCAGCCGCTGATCAATGGTGAGCACCATCACAGCACCCCAGTCTCATTACTATCAAGTCCTGCTACAGGTGTTTTTTTAAGAACCACATATATAAGGCCGCAGGCCTGACCCGTATCTTGCCAGTGGTATGGACCCTTTGGTATGGACCTTTAACCCCGCTCACTATCCAGCGTTTAAACTTCCGGGTTTACATTTAAACCGACTATTAATAGCTTATTAATATCTTAGTTAGAAGGTGATTTTTCAAGCGGTTCCGTAGTGTAGTGATTACACGCGCGCTTCACATGTGAGAGGCCCAAGGTTCGAGCCCCAGTAGAATAAAATTAGTTAACTTTTTGTTTTGATGTAGACATTTTAGTTTAAATAAATATGCTGTTTTATTGTAACCATTTTTTTTTTTTTTATGCCCATGAAATATATGTGTGAGAGTGTGGGGGCGGTCGTAAACACATTAAAACTTTTAACAGTGTTTTCATAACAATGAGTACTCAACCCCTACCGTAAATAAGCAAAATATAAATAAGTTCAGAATCATCTCCCCTTGAAGTTGACAAAAATATGAAATTACGCTTACAAGATGAAGCAGATTTTTTAAAACCTATACAGTTCTGTTCCATTAATGAAAATTGCACACGGATGCCAGTAAAAAAAGGAAACCAATGTAAATAAAATGAACTATGAAATATTTGGGAGTAACAACACAAAATCATAGATAATGGTTATTTGGGGATTATAACACAACATCGTAGATAACGGTTATTTGGGGGATATAACACAAAATCATAGATAATGGTTATACCAGTATCTTTTTCTATTGTGTTTAAAATACTCGGCCAATATATATTAATATTTACAGTAGAAAAAAATCGTTCCATGTAACTTCATTTAGTGCCTTTTACACTGAAATTCCCAACGCCCTTTGATCTTTGCATCAATACTTATCTTGTACATACATGCGATGATAAAACTATGTCACCGTACTAAAGATGAAATTATGAATTTGCGCCCCTCGTGTTCTTAGCGCGACCTGCTTTGGCATTGGTTCGTTCTCTTTTGGAAAAATACAAAAAATCTAGAAGCTGGACCAGAAGCCATTAATTTTACCAATGCAGCATTTGGTTTATTTAGAAAGAAATCGTTTTATGTCATTTGTTATTTAATTTTGAAGATATTTGATCGTCCCACAGGCAACATAAAACATTCATTGACTTTTTAAAACTAAACAATGTCACAACTTATAATGGTTTAGACGTCTCCGATTGAGATGTGTTAGTATATTTATGCACTTTTGTAGATCAATTAATTTTCGCTGAATCGAACTACTGTGCCCGATTTTTTAAACTAAGGCGAGGAATGATGGACACAGATATAAAATCTACTCAACCTTTACAGTTTGATTGGAATGCATAAGATAAATCTCAAACTTTAAAATTCAAATATATATGAATATCTTATTGCAAAGGTTACATATTTATGAACAGTCTAGATCCCTTCTACCGCTATGCTTTCCATTTACTATTCCCTTGTCTCAAAAGGTTTCTCCTGTCGAAACAGATGCAGATTGGATTGGTTTGCTTTAATCGTTTATTATAATTTCAATAAGGTAAAAACATTAACATATTCTGCACTTAATACTAGTATAATATAAATAATATATACCGAACACAAACACTTGAAACGCGTCATAAAGTGATTTTCAAAATTCAACAGAAATTGAGCATAATCTGCTATAATGTTTGCCTAGTTTGCCTAAATCGCATAATATATATATATATATATATATATAATACCGAATAAAAACTTTTTGAGAGCATCAAATTAACATTGTGATGCACATTAAGCAGGAAAGAGTATGACTTAAGTGCAAAATAAATCGGCCAGGATTAATGTTTACAATGACAGGTTATGAAGTTCATGTCAAGAAAAAATATCTTACCGAGTAATAAACTTAAATATAAGCAAGGGTTTTAACTTAAATGCCAGAAATTGTTTTCAGTATAATTAGTTATATCATGTTGCTAAATATTTACATGTAAGAATGTGTTGTTGGCCATATTATTAAATGTTAAGTATATGATGATGTTGATTTTAGAACAAGCTGACACTGGTATTACCAAAATGTCTCTAAAGTGCTTTTGTTCCTGGGATTTCCAACTGTGGTGACTGATCACATGTCAACTTATTTAAATATCAAAATCAAGGATAAGCCTATCCAACATCTGTAACAAGTCTATGACATTTAAGAATTGTAAACTTTGAAAAATATATTTTAATAAATTAAGCAACTGCAAAGAATTGTAACAATGCAGCCACGTTAAAATGTCCAAACGACATGAACGATATCATTCAATTGCTACTATAGGATATTGCATTCCCTTACTTTTATGTTCGCACAAGATCAGCGTTGCATGGTAACAGGTAATTTACAATTCAAAAATTATAATTAAATTATTAAAATAAATAATTAAAGCCTTTTTCGTCTGCTTAATTTGGGACAATTGCTCATATGAGGTGCGCCATGATCATATTAGAACATTTTTTGAAGACTAAACACACGTGTAGGAGTATTTAAAATGAGTTGAAACCCATGATATATTCGATTTCCTTGGGCTCAAACAAGAACATTGATTATAATATTGGCTATCAACGACAAAATAGTAATGCAGCGCTTCCTATGCCGATGTTTATATATCGTCGAAAGGTGGCCACACCGGACGTTATGAAAAAAGTCAATTGTATGATCGCCAAACAAATTCCTCTGACCAAGCTTGAGATGTCGTCTATGTAAGAAATCTTAGGAACTGTGTAAACCTTATCACCAACTCATTGGAAGCAAATAATTCAAAGTTCATCAGCTTACCAGTACGCAAATTAGAAAGATGAGGGATAGATGGTGTCTGTTATACATGAAACTTAGAGGTGGAAAATGGAAGAACTGTGTTACCTCTGATGAGGAAATGTTTTATTTAGGTGGATCGCACGGGCAACGCAAAGTTTGCTACATTAATAAAGGCGAAACAGTTAGCGACACACTAAGTGCGTTAAGCGGGACTCTTTCGCCAAAGGTTTCATCGCATGGGCTGGTGTCTCTTTTAGGGAGAAAAATACCAGAGATTCGCTTTATCAACAAAGAACGTAAGTTAACAGCAAGTTCTATATGAATAAGGTATAGAATCCATTTCTTCGGAATGACATTCCGAAACTGTTTCCAAAGGGTCTTACGTCAATAGTGTTCCATCAGGACAGTGCATCAAGCCACCAATTTCTTAAAAAGGGGAAAATGATCTTTATTGCCTTTGTTACAGGTCTTAACAAATCTCTTAAGGACGAGTGTAGAAATTTGTACCAACATATTATTACCAATACTCTCAAATCGTGGCCAACAAGGTGAAGGCTTATTTACTCATGTCAAGGGTCTCATATTGAACACTAGCTTCAATAAAAGTACACTTGACGTTCTTACTTTTGCGTAATGGATTTTGTTCAAATATAATCTGGGGCCAAGCTTCTCGTATCTGATTAAGTTCAATTATAACTGACTGCCTCACAGGAGGTCCGAAATCGTATGTAAGGGCACAGTTGTGTAATTGTATTATTTCAATGTGAAAAAAACAACACTAATAAATACAAACCACACATTTGTATTATAAATCAAATTATTTATATGTGAAGACAATGATTCCGTTGATTTTACATTTAAAGTGTATATTAAGGTCGCGAAAATATACTTGACAAACCCCTGATTGTGAATAAATACAAAGTTAACTAAATTTGCTTCCGGTAAGGCATTTGTATCTTCACAAAATTCAAGTGTTTTAAAGCACATATTTGTTGTTGATCAAAAACAACATCAACAAACAATTTTTTGCGTCCGGATACTTCTATGGTACACATCCTCGACATATAATGCTGATGACATTGCCAACATGTGTTAATTTTTGGCTTTTCAACGATTTGTTTCTTAACGTTGAACTGTATCAATATTACTTATTAAACTAATATATAATTTTGATAATAAAACGTTTTCAATAAGTTTGAGGTAGAAATGCAAATTGACTGGACTAATGGTTAGACGATTATTTACGGGGCCAACAAACATACTTCGTCCTTAAATATATGTAAGTTAATCATTTGCAGTCAATTAAACGTTGTTGAATAGTGTGATTATAGTTCTTATATCATCGGACTTAACGACTGTTTGGGGAGACCTTGGTAAGAAATAGACTTGCTAAGACTTTTCCTTCTCTACGAATCATAACACTCCAAAGATATAAAGATTCTAATAAAATGTTGACCAAACAAATGTTGAAAATGAGATTAGCATATTGAAAATTTAAACCATTTTATTCGACTACAATCGCATCGGAAACACTTGCTTTTCTGGAGGGCTTGGTTTCCAATGATCATGTAGGCCGCTGTCTTCAATTATTCCAAAATAAAAAAAACATGGCGAAAATACCATAAAATCTTAATTGAATGGGTGGGTATCAGTGATAAATCAGAAAACATGTCATGGCAATAGCAGACCATTGAAATGTGCAAACAACCAAGTAGATTGTGACTGAAATCTTCCATACAAAGGGTTTTTAAAAGACAAATATTGCGTGTCGTTCTTCCTCCATCATTTTTCTTGCAAGCCACATTGGTTAACACAGAAGGCAATTAGGTGTTGAGTGTTTAAAGTTTTATTTCGCTGGTATGTTCTATTATGTTTTGATTCTTTATTTATGAAATCAATTATTGTTCACATGCTTATACAATTACTTTAACAAAATTAAAGATGAATGTTTACATCTTATTACGAT
This sequence comes from Dreissena polymorpha, assembly GCF_020536995.1. Taxonomy (NCBI): domain Eukaryota; kingdom Metazoa; phylum Mollusca; class Bivalvia; order Myida; family Dreissenidae; genus Dreissena; species Dreissena polymorpha. Next base: position 31,220,257 of record NC_068367.1, read on the forward strand.
TGCCAGACTGTTACTCTGAATAATATACCACTATGAAAAACTAAGTTTTATCATTCATTTTGTCATGCTTTTAATACCAAATTTAACAATTGTAAGAAATAATATTATGTTAATCAAATACATTTAAGTTAATGTTATAATTTTGAAAAGTTTACCCAAACTAATTTATAATTTGACTTTTTGCCTGCGATATTTCGTGCTAAATATACGCCAAAACCGCTCCTCGGACACTTGAGTACCGAAATAAAACATTTCTGGGGGAGCATTCCCAATATCCTATAAAATTCGGCATACATATTAATTATAACAAATCTATGCCTTTCGCTTAATGAGAGATTATCGAGTCAGTTGCAAGGCATGGGACGCATCGTCTGTCTTTTGTGGACTATCGATATATTGGTTGTTTTATTGAAACGATGTGAGTTTAAACCATGTGATAATATGTTCTTCTAATAGTATGCTGTGTTATTGCCATAGTATGCTGTGTGTTTGTTTTGATATGATGTGTGCTTGTTTTGGTATGATGTGTGCTTGTTATGGTATACTTCGTGTTTGTGATGATATGCTGTGTGAATGTGATGATATGCTGTGTGTTTGCCCAAAGATCTATAAGTCGGAAAATAAACCACTGCTCAAGACGTATGATTGTTTATTTAAATATCTTTGGTTTGCCATAGTGTGCTGTGTGTTTTCCATGGTATGCTGTTTGTTTACCATGGTATGCTTGTATTTTCCATGTTATGCTGTTTGTTTTTCATGGTATTCTGTGTGTTTGTTGTACTATTCTGATGGTTATTTTGATTCGCAGCACTCAGATTTTGACAAAGATCACGTAAAGGGTGCGTTCTTTGTATGACGTAAACATTAGATCTTTGACAAGAACCGAGTGTTCCGAATAAAAATAAACTTATATCATAGCGAATGAAAAGGGCATCATGTTAGATAACCCCGCAATATAGTACATCAAACACACAACATACAATCACAAACACACAGCATTAAATGACACACATTCTTTTGTATTCTAAACTACACAGGAGCACAACCTTCACCAAGACGACGGTTCTTACCATGGATCATTTACCTGCGACCTCACCTGTTCCGGACATGGGGCTGAATTTCCAGTCAGGGTTTGTGAAGTGTGTTGAGGAAATGTTCGCCTCAGAGTTTATGAGTCTTCCATTTCTTTTCCCACCTTCACAGCAGACGCTGAAAGACAACTTGATTGCCGCAGATAAGGGTGTCGATGTCACGGCCAGACACGAGCGTATCAAGGGAATATTCTGCAGGTGTTCATTTGTTTTGTTAATAACTTATTCAATGTGTTTTTACGTAACAGTTGTTTCTATGAATGGGGGAGGAGGGCAACCGACCAAGCTGAATTTGACAATTGGTGTTTGTGAGGTCCAATCCATCATGCCATCGGATGTAATAAATATCGTACTCTCAGTATATCGGTACATTTATTGCGGTATATCTATATAGATTCAATATGCAGGTTTCAAGTTCAATGTTGACTAAATGTCAAATAATGTAAGACACTACATTAGTTATACTTTTCATTGATTTACCAAGTTATTTAACAAACGCACTTTTAATTTTAATATTGGCATCAAGCCTCCGTGTCGTAAAACTACTTCGAAAAACTTAGGCGCACATGGTTGCTTGATGCTTCCGGTGACCGTAGTATATTAACATTTCAGAGCTCCAGGTGGTGTACTATTTTTAGAAACGCGTAAAGCAGGAGTAAAATATTTCGCAGGAAAAAAATATTTTGCTTAGCGAAAACACCGCTGTTGGTAAAACTTGACAAAAACACATACCGTTAGTGCCTGTTAACTTGCTTTGTAATATTGCATATAAACGGGCACAGGCTAATCAGGGACGGCACTTTGCGTCTTATGAAAGTTTTCGTTCGAGTCTATTCTAATCCAATTTGGGCGGACAGTGTTGTCCCTGATAAGACTGCATGTTCTGCACAGGCTAGTCTGGGACGAAACTCTACGCAAATGGATTACGCCAAGTTTTCACAGAATGCGGCTCATTTTTTAGCAAAGTGGCGGACTGGACGTCATGTGTTCATAATCGTCTGCGGACGGACACCGGAAATAAGATCAACAGATTGCTAAGCGCGTTCTTCAACATGGATGGTCTCGGGCTACAGATGAAAACATACTGTGACAAAAGTCATCGTGAGTTGCAAATATTTTCAAGATTTATTAAACAGGAGTATCTATGGTTAATTCTTTTACTATGTCATGTCAGATTGGGTATTTTCGACGTACGGGTATTTTCGACTTTCACACATTTTACGGTATGAAAACGAGTAGTCGTTTTTTTGTATTTAATTAGTTAGTTAGTGCACGATGGATAAACACAGATATAGGATTAAAAATTACTGGATGTCGCGCGGGGCCGTTAGGCCTCGCATGTCTCTGGATAATCAAACTATTGGATGGACTTTTGAAAGCGTTGTGTTACAGTTTAAACAGCAAAAGTAAATATCAATGAAATTTTCGCAGAGTTGTATGAGTATTTATTCCATTGCATTTCGCCACAAAAGGTTAACAATATTTAACATGTTAACCGTTGGTATTTTCGTTTATGTTTGGTGGTAATATATTTGTATGCAATAAACAACATTTATTGTATGTATATGTTTACATTTAGACGGATAAAACATTATTAATACAATACACGAGAGTCCTCTGAACAAAACTAAAATGTGATTTCGTAGTTTTACAAACAATGCAGAATTTGTTTTCAATAAAATCGAATACTCAAATCGGCATTTAAGATAAGCATATTCGTCCCATTTTCAAATATTCAAATATTCGCTGTTTAACCTACTTTCTATTTTATCAGCGTTTTGATTAACATACTTGCATGTTGGTTCTAACATTTCTGGCATTTTAGAAATCAACAACTCTCCTTCATTCGTATAAATAACACACCAGTCATAAATGCGTGACATACTTTTATTACTACGATTTTAGCTCGTCATTTATTTCAGAGGTCACATCGATGTACGCCTGCACGTTGACCAAGACAAAGAACAGCACGTGCAATGGGGGTCTCGAGGATGTGCTCGATGACATCAGCACAAAACCTTTTGACCCGAACCAATATGGCGAGAGATGTGGGTAAGAACGTGTACACGTAGTTTATATACCTTAAATTGTACAGTGTAAACCTATCTATTTTAGCTCGATTGCATCGGAAGCCTGAGAGGTTTTGAAGCGCACTCGAGTCCGTTTTTTGGGTAGAGCCAGTACTTGGAGTCTTTTGGGGAGATCTAAAGAGCGATCCAACAGTTGGGTCGAACCCGTTACATACCGTTCGCTAGGCGTACACCTTATCCACTACGCCACGGCGACCTCGAAAATACCTTCAATACAAATATGAGGTCAAATTTCCCCAGAACAAACTTGTTAATGGGCTTTATTGGGCGTGCATTATTTTAATTAATCAGAATTTAGGCCTAAAATTAATGCAGGGACTTACTACATGAGTTATATATACATGTATGGGTTCATACCAAACTATTAAAACAAGCCAAAAACTAAAGAACTACATGGGTCTATCGCACGGCTGAGAAACTCGATCAAAGCTTTACTCAGCAGTTAAACTTGTTAATCTTGGGTGCTTTAAAGCGGTTGCCTAGTGTATTGGACCACTTAGTCCATTTAGATACAGCCGCGCCCTGAGTCAAAAAGTTAACACATATTCATTCGCCCTTTCGTCGTTACCAATCACACCAGATATGGTCTCTTGAACTGAATATTGCGTATAGGTAATTCTTATATTTTATTTCAGAGAGTTGCGACGAAGGATTAGCTGTCGTGTGTCAGAGCTAGCCGGATGTGACCTCGACTATGGTTCAACTATGGACAGGTTTCTGAATGGTCTGTTAAAAGAGGACTGCATAGCGGGGGCCAACTTTACAGTGAGCTTCTTTCTACGTTTGTTTGCGTGATCTTATTTTGCCGTTTCTAACACTTTTAACGTCGACAATAGCACTTGGCAGAGCTGGGCTGAAGCCTATAATCAGCCCGCCACCGACATAACGGCCCGAGGGCCATAATGCGGCAAGAGCCGATTATAGTTGTCTGGCCCAGTTCTGCCATGTGTTTCGCTAATATTACACACTCTCCTATTTTGTTCATTTTCTTACATTTATTACAGAACCGGCTTTCCGTACTTTAACTTTCGCTCAATTGATTAAGCAATTTATGACGCATCTCATGAGAGGCAATTTCGAAGACGAAACACAAGTTTAAGCTAGACTCTCTGGATTTTAGGGACAACCATTCGGACGTAGTAGTTTTTTTTATATAATAGTTAAATATTTTTAAGCATCGAAAGAATCAAAAACTTATTTCGGATTGTGTGTTTGTCGAGCATCATTGGAAGTTTTTATTTGAGAAAATAAAAATCGCTCCAACAAGTCATTCGATTTTGTATATGGTATTTTTGTCAGACTGGTTAGCATTCGATAAATCGTTTAATTGTGTGATGTATAATAAATTTATAATAATGGATGAAAGAACATCAAATTGAATAGCTTATTATTGTGATTTCATAAGCACTGGATTACAAATATAATCGAGGTAGTGTGTCTTACTTAATAAGTAAATTGTGTTGTTTGATGAGTCTTATTTAAGCTTATGTAGTGTAATTAACCGTTTCAATCGATATTTTTTCATCCCAATTTTGCGCTGCGCTAAATTATCATTATTTTCGATTCTTTCGTTGATTTGTGGCTTGATTTTATTGATCACCGATTGCTGATACTGAATTTGGACGCCATTTTGTTCAGTTGATCTGATTCTTTTCAGATAAGAAAAATCGGCTCGGCTAGGCGATACTATTACATTGGCCCGCTAGTGACAGGGTGCAGGATCAACGGGGTTTTTAGGGGTTTAACCACGGGCTGGACAGAATGTAAACACACCGTTAAGAACTTTATTTTTGCAATCATATTAAGTTATTGAAATACATTTGCAAACATATTTATTACATAAAAGTCTTTCTTGCTGTTTATGCCGGTATCTAAAGATTAAATCCTTGAAAACGTCTGAAATCGGTGCCAAAAATTCACGTTGCGTGCTGCATAACCGTGTAGTTTAATGTTGTACGTAACGAATTGTTTGGCAAACAACATCGGCTTATAAAAAAATGCTTTAAAAGTTATTTGAAAAGAAGCACCGGTGTGTTTACACCCAATAAAGTTCAATTGTGAACTCCACAGAGTCACGTGATCCTTCACCCTTGATAAGAATAACGCGTCGTCATTTTGTTACTATTTATAGTTACACTATGTAATATGCATACGTATCACCGCGGTAGGTTTACCTACTCATTTTTTTTGTCACGGGATGCTTTGCCTTTTAAATATGATATCCTGTGTATATTCGGTACCCTTTCTTATGCCAGTTACTGATAACTATTTATACAGTACAGGAAGGAAAGTATGGCCGTAAAAAAAATTAATCACAAACCCCAAATTATGCGACCGTGCTAGGATTCGGACTCAAGTATCATGGACTAACGGTCCGATGCTCATCCAGGCCATGTTATACATGCATATAATAAGAGTCTCTTTGCGATAGAAATAGGCTTAATGCATGTGCGTAAAGTGTCGTCCCAGTCTGCAAAGTCTAATTAGGTACGACACTTTACGCCTAAACTGGATTCTCGTTTACAACAAATTTCCTTTTACGGGAAAATTACCTTCAAAGAGGACTAGACAGGCTAATCTGGGCCGACACTTTACGCATATGCATTAAGTCCTAATTTACCAGAACGAGGATAATATATAAATAGAAAATTTATTATTTGGAGAACAAAATCATTTATGCCCAATACAAAAAATAGTTCGGCATTAAAAAGTGCCAGCATTCCAGGACAAGCCCTGGGTGGAGATTATACTTTAGGTACCCGGTTTCTTTGCTTTCTGATCAGCATCCACGCAAAAACAAAAAAGTTGTGAAAACATTTTCATGGTACAGACGGATCTGGGTTATCATACCCATAATTTTAAAACGTCTCCGCTGCTATTCAATGGATTCGCTTGAATTTATCTTAATTCAGAAACACTAACCACCTTTTTGGATAAAACAACTCCTATAAGAGCTTGTTTGACATTTGACTGTTGAGTACTTCGGCGATGTTGTTTCTGTAACAAAAATCAATTCCAACATAAATGAGTTTCATAATGCAAAAATGGGTCTTATATTATATGCAGCCAGCACTGCTCCAGACCATTCTGTGCAGTAGCGCAGACTGGTCAGTAGCTACCACGTCCACTAATGATGCTTAACGTACCTTAATAGCGGGCATGGAAGCTCCTAACCCGACTGCGTGGATTCGCAGGCTGGTCTGGAGCTTGGATTGCCGCATATAGCATAAGACCCACATGACTCGGCTCATATCTGAGTTGCTTTCTAACATCTTAATGTCAATGTCACAACTGTACAGTAATGCCTCACGTTACTTTGCATTCGTTCAGTAACACTTATTATACCAGCCATTGCTTTAAGTTGATATACTGGATACAGAGTCTAGTAAAGTTTGTCTGTTTCAATGTCAGGAAAGCGTCGACAATGGAGGTAGAGGCGACTCGACCTCGAAGCCGTCGGGTCAAGGAGGCCGGAATGGCGCTGGCTCTAACAAGGTCGCACTTAGTCTGCCCTTGACCTTAGCGCTGATTGCTGTTGGTTTCGTATCCTTGATGAGACAGTAAAAGTGTGCATTCTAGATACGTTATTGATGTAGATAGATTGTCTTACAGAACTATCCAATTGTTTTGCCCGAAAGGTAACTTTAAATCCGTTAAGGTATTTATTGAAAACTTTAAATATTGATGTATCATACCACCGCATTGATATCTGCCTGATATAACGTTGTCTGATATATATTTTATATCACGGTCAACAGGAAGTTTTTATATCAGTCATGTGTGGAGGATAGTCATATTACTCGAAATCAACTATAAAGTAATCATTTTTAGTAAAATCAAATCATATTCAGCAAAACAAACAATATGATACCAAGATGTAATATATTTTAAACACAAAATGCAACACAAACAGCAAAAAACATTTTTTACATATATTAAGCGCGCGTGCTCATGACGTCATTATTAAGACGCCAAACAACAAAATTCTGATTCTTTCCCGCTAAAACTGCAGCTTTTTAGCGATTTTTGCATTATTTCTTTAATATCGGGGACGTAGAGGTATGATAAACAAAAAACAGGTTGCTGTCTGATCTTTTTGTAATATATCATGCTCGGCACGATAAAATAACGGCTCGGCAAGCCTCGCTGTTATATTATTCTAAGCATTGCCTGATATATTACAAAAAGATCAGGCAATAACCTGTTATTCTCTATATATTGATGATAGATAAAAAGCAGTGCCCAAGAATAACGAAATATTACTTAAGCTAACACCTTATTCAAATTTGCTGACAAGAATATTAAGTAATCCGGCATGGAGATATGGAATAAAATCTTCCATAATACAACTCTTAAAGACTTGGTATGCGTCTTAAAGTTACCATCTTAGGACAAATGCCCAATTGTAACTATATACATTTTATAAATATTTTGTATCTTGTTTAATATTTTGATTATAAATACGTTCTTTATCTGAATGTACATGTAACACATTTTGTACACTGTTATTCTTTATTGATGTTATTATTATTTCGATTATTATAACATAGCTTTCATTTTTTTCTCTTGATCTGACAAAATATTTATGCTTACAAGTATTCATATTTGTATTTATTCTTTCGTATGTCATCTTTTTAAAAGAAACCACATATTTATTAGAAAATATTAAATACATTTTTTCATAATTGCAGAAAACTTTTTATTATGAATCTAAACTTATACACTATTTTCAAAAAATAAAAGAAAATGATACTACTTTTCATAATATAATACTTACACACACACAAATAAAATCCTACCAAACCCGGTAGGATTTTCTTGTGATGGCAGAGATTGTATGTGAAAGCATGGAACGACAACTCTGCTTGGAGATCGTAAACGCATCTGCATTGTCACATAAATACATTGTATTGAATTGTTTTCTGTTGGCGTACTATCGTTTTCTGTTATCGTCTGATAAGAACTTACATCTGAAGTTACATTATTATTGTAATACAGTTTCTTATCAGAGTTTGTTGGTTATAATTATAAACCAAATTATAAGTTGAAGATTATGATCAGATAATCTGTCAATTTTCTAATGTTGAATTAATTTACTGTTATATATTATATGTGGACATTTTTTATTTCATTGTTCTGGTTTAAAAACCTAATTTAAAATAAGATTGCCATAGTTTAAATGTAAATAATACTTAAATATAAATTTGTTGTCTAAAGTAGCTACCTTAGTATTAGAATTATTATAGTTATTTACAGACATATTCACCTGTAAACATTCTTGATATCTATGGTCGAATGTTTTTCTAATAACTGCACCTTTAGATCTTACCGTTTTGAAGTACAAAATACTCCTCCGTGTAGGAAATGATCTTAAACATCATAAATGGATCGAACTAAATATACATAAAGTTTGCTACACACGCTTTTAAAGAAATATTTTTCATGTTTAAATTGTTCATATCTACTTGAAATAGTTTTGCTGCCTATTGATCAACTTATGAAAAAAATAACTGTAAATAAAATCGTATGTACATTTATTTATCTTGTCATGTTGTTGTTGATTTCTCAACACGTTTTCATTCAGATTAGGTTGTTTAACGCCCGTCATGAAAAAACGGGTCTAATGTCACATTCGGCCTGCTTAAGTCAAGATAGCCTGCGTAATCGCGCAGTCTGTGCAGGAGCTGGACTGTCCGCTAATGAGACCATAAAACCTTGCGTGCATTTATAGCTGACAGAGTAGCTCCTGGCCAGACCGCACGACTTCGCAGGTTGGTCTGGAGCTACGCTGGCCGCATGTGGCATAAGACCAACTTTGGCATGACACGGCTTGCTCATTATTAACACTATTAATTTACCAAAATGAATTCTACAACAAAACAACCAAGAACAAAGGGACAAAGATGCTCATTATTGCTCACCAGAGAAATGTTTTGAATGTTGATTTAGAGAAGTAAACTTTTGAAGTAATTTTGCTACGAGAGTTTATATTTAACGTACCCCTTGCAGGGGAACATTAAAACAATATTACATACCAACTATTAGTCCTTTAGACATTGTTAATTCACATGAAATTTAATCTACTTTTTTTAATGAAATTGTAGTTCTGGTGGCCTATATAAGAAGCAGTTAAGACGAATTTTAATAGCTTATACGAGGTTCGCCCAATTATCATTTTGAGAAATTTGTATAATTTGACTAGGGGTTCAGAAGAATATGTCGATTGCAGTTAACTGACGACAGCCAATGACACAAAACTACAGAGCACTGAAGACACGGACCACAATATCTCACCATTAGCACTTCGTGTTCAGGTGAGGTAACCACAGCAACACATGTTTCCCTGTAAAATATTAAGTCCTGTACCTGGTATGTGGACCCGTTTGCAAAATGTAGTTTGGGGTTTTTTACTCAGTGGAATTGAGTTTATGGGTTTGTAGGCATGCAAAAAACCGAGGTGCTTGTCTGGCATCATTCCACGTTTTTTGCTATAATTATCGATTTAAAATGGTCGCCATTGACATAATACAATTTTTACTTTTATTTACCGGAACAACAATATACATTTATAATAAATAGATATTCTGACTAAATATATTGTGTAGGATAAATTGTTGTTATCAACGTATCTTTTCAAAGTCAGAATGACCTTGAAACGGCATGTACAAGGTCATTTTGTCATAAATACCGCTCAGTCCGTTGATTCTCTAATTCGTTGATTTGCTGAATTGACAGCTTCAATTTTAATAAAAAGTAACGCCTATTTATGCAGTTTTAAATTGTCAAATGTTTATTTGCATATGGAATTTGCAATTAAATCTATAAAAATATGCAATAGAACCATTCTTCTTTATAGATAATCATTTAATTTTATTATTATTAGTGCATTATGACTGCAAACATTGTTCCGATCATTTTATTTACAAAAGAGGGAAAGTCACGGTATTGCAAAATGCGAGTTTGTTTACCACAGCTTGCTGGCTGCTATTTTGATAAACTTTGGTTTATTTAGTTTGTTCTTGTGTTTGATTAATTTACTTTGTTGGTTTGATTCTAGTGTTAAATGTTTACATTTCTACGATCTCTGATTATCAGAGAACATGTCAATGCACTATCTTTTTTGAAATAATACAGACAATACAGACATCAGATTTTCTAGCAATTTTCAGTATTTAGGAACAGTTGATTTTAGACCATGAATACAGAAAGAACTTAGAATTATATGTTATAGTAATAACAGTTTTATTACGATTATATTGTTATCACGTGTGAAATAAAAACAAATAAAATTATATTATAAAAAAAGGAAAGATAACGAACGAGAACATTTGGTAGAGTCAAATCAGTCTATTCAAGGTTATAAGAGCTAGTGTATTTTTGGAAACTATTGAATAACCCAGCAGTTGGTTACTTTGGAATCTAAAATATCTTCTCCAAAAAGCACAAGTTTGGTTCTCTTGGTGGCAGGGGACAACGGGCTGCATCCCAGTTTATGTATCATCTGACAGGAAGATAACAAATCACCTCTTACCAGTGAAGAAACGGGGCGTGCGAGGGTAAAGAGAGCTGCTGCACTAAGTAATGATATTGTTACAAAGCGCATCAAAGGTTTGGATGACAAGACGGATGATCACAATGGTATGTTTTCTAACCACAATACCAATAAGTGTTATAAATCGTACACACATTCCGACAAGCTGAAGGCTAAAGAGGAAACAATATCGGAAAAACCAATGTGGCGACTACAATTGTTGGTTTCAGAAAATCCCTTCGCCGTAGCATTTTACCATGTCCACCCCTAGCTGTCCGAAATATCCCAGAACTTTGATTTGTGTAATGTGTGGTAATGTAGAATACAAGAGGAACCGGGGCAAATACAGAATATGCGAGTATGGTAGTGCTGAAAAATTTGTCAACGCTGCAATACACTTCCAGGATGAAGTTTTACAAGAGTGGCTGATCGTCTGAGCAACAACCAAGAGGAAAATATTAAGTCAGTCATCTCTGCAGACCTATACTGCCACAACACATGTCGTCAGAGCTACCTACGAAAATTTGACCGTACCTTTAAATCTACTGACCATGTCAAACCGGATATTAACAACATCAAGAGTGTACTGTTCCATCGCACCCTTCCTTATATTGATAATCGTCTGGCAAAAGGTGAATGTTGCACTATGAGTGATATTGTAGAGTTTGCATTAAGTTTGTAAGAAGAAGGTGAAGTGCTTACAAGTTCATTCATTAACCGTGATATGAAGCAGCTCATTATCAGCCATTATGAACATTCGGTCAAACTATTGCCCAATAGTAGGGTCAACGAATCTGACATCAGTTTTTCATCTGATATAAGCGCTGCTGAAATAGTGATCAAACTGAAGAATCAGGACATTATGCAGGAAGCTGGTGCCCAGTTAAGAAAAGTTCTAAAGGACGTTGATTTTGGAATACAAGATTTTGCGACAGTACTGACATCAAGTCTTCATGGGAACGAACTAGAATGCCAGAACCGCTTCGCACGTTTTTGTCAGCTCTTCTTAAGGTCCCTAAGTTCAAGCTTTGTCAAAGCAGTGCGCATGACATTGAGGAGTTTCTACAGCCTTTTGAAGAAGAGGTACATGAGGAGGCAAAGGAACAGTTATTACACGGTCGTTACCAACACAGGCAGATCATCCTCCACAAGAACAAACAGAAACCTGGTTGAGAGACCATAAGAGTACACAGATACACTGCCTATTCCAGATGCTTGTGTACATCAGTCATAGTGGATTGACGCGAACACCGTTGCATATGATACTTGGCCACGCAATTTATTAAAAAGATTGCAGCAGGAGCCTTCTCACTGCTTTCAACAGAATTGTTGCATGTTCAAGTTATCAAACCATCAGATCTGCCCACAGTCTTCTTGCTAGCTATGTCGTGAAATGCTCAGAAGATTCAGAAACCCTGATACCCAGTCCTTTCACCAAAGAGGACTACATTATGGCTGGAATGGACAACTCGGACTATCCTGACAAATCATCAATATCTGGTACCGAAGGTTCACACTATGCTGCCCTAGTGGTATTTCAAGATGCAACAGTGAATAGGCCTCTTTCCATACCCCAGTGTCCAATACAGGAATCAGCCGTGCATATCCTATTCTGAGGACAAAGCTACCATGTCAAGAGGTATCTCCCCATATCAAGCCAATAGTTAGACCAGCCTTATCACAAGATATGTGGCTGCATCCTGAAACTAAGCAGGCTACGTTGCTCGATACACAAACTGCCCGGAAAAAAGCCACAAAGCGTGAATTCACTATAAGTGTTCTGCGCAATGGTTCAGAAATAGAAAATCATCATAATCTGGGCCGCCGTTCATATGATTGTTTCTTCTGCTGTTGTGCCGATGATGCGTGTTGGCTTCCTACCTGTTATACAAAGACCCATCACCGAGCGTGCTACAGTCAGACATTGCCTCACTAATGTTCAGAGTTTGCGAAGAGTGTTAAATCAGGAATCGCTGGCAATATGGTGTGATGAGGGTGTTTTTGCTCTTGCAGTAGACATTTACCTACACGAGACGAACAAGTTCAGCGACCTCTTTCTTTGTATGGCCCTTTAAATTGGACCCGTGTTCTGCTTCGATGTCAGGGCAAACTTCTGCGAGGCTCTGGCCTAGATGACGCGTTAATCGAATGTGGGTCGTTTGGACCAGGTGTGGTAGAGGCAGTGTTGAACGGCAGCTATTATGTACGGGCCCTCGCTGGTATGCTTATGGTGGATCTGGTCCTTCAAATATATCTAACAACCCACACAATTACAAGACAATATGGAGCCAAATATGCGACATTAAGGCAAAGTTTAAACCTCAAAGTAAAACATTTCTCCTGGCTGGTGGAAATGATATGTATTCCATTGATTGACCTAGTTGTCATATGTCATATAAACAAGGTAAAATGTTTGTTAGTTGATCGTTTGACCTAGATACCAAAATCATGTGCATTAATTATTGTTGACATTTAAAAAAATGAAATCTCAATTGAAAGAGTTGTAATTACACGAGTATAAAACATACTGCAATTAACTTTAATAATAGTTTCACAATCAAATATATTTTCAATTATATTCTGATAATAAAATAACAATGCAAGCTACCAGAACCGGTGTTGTAAATTGTCTCCATATTGTTCGTAAGCAAAACTAGTTTTTATATCAAATAACAAAATGCATCAGTCGCACATTTCTTGATGACCAATCTTTGAAAATCCGTACATATATGTAGCAGACGGATTTCGTAACAAAACAAAAGGCTTTACTAGTAGCTAACATATACAAGTTTATAATGCATATTGATGCAAATACAAACAAAATGTTTTACATTCATTCTTTAAGAAAAGGAGAAGCTATCACAGAAAAAATAGAATTAAAAATTATATATAAATATAATTTAAGAAATATCTTCGTTGTTGAAATACATCATAACAAATTGTTAACATGCACTGTATAACCATGCAAACACATTTAATAAATATGTAGAATTAAGGACTTTATATCAATATAATACAATGCAAGCATGGAAAGACCCGGTGCCAAATATAAAGTTGCTTTTCACTTGGATCAGGGTCAACAAAGCTCTTGCAGGGAACAATTTCTTAAAAGCCTTTAAACCCTCACTATCAACGAATATTTCGTACAATATTTCGAAAAATAAAGTTTACACATAAAACATCCATGTTCCATATAGCAATAACCAAACTGTCAACGCTAAACGTGTCTTGTAACATAGATTTAACAAAATACAAAATGCTCTTTTTTGCGGGACAACATATTCAACATTCAATGTTCATGTACCAAGTCAGTGTTCGTGTGTCGTATGGATAGATATCGTTGCGGGAAATTAAAATGGGATATATTGTGCCACACAAAAAATAAAACGAGCATTGCGTATCTCATTAAATCTATGTTACCATACCACATCTAGCGTTTAAATTTTGGCTAGTGCTATTAGGATCACCGAATTTTTATGGGTAAACTTTTTTGTTTTACGAAATATTTTGTGAAATATTCGTTGAGTTTGAGTATTTATGTTACTTTAAGATCTTCTTTAGTGCAACTTTCAGGTCAAATTGTCTTTGAGATTTGGACAATTAGCGCATGTAATTACATATTCCTATTAAATTGCGAATAGTTAAAAAAGTTAACTTCAAAAGAAATTTAAGCCGACCTATCTACCCTACTTCTTTAGCCATTTTCGTGGAAACAATTTGCGTTTGCCTGAATCGAAATATATTATATAATAAGTAATAGCAATGCCGGTGTGCATATTTTGTTTTAAAAAACATCACATGACATAATATTTGATGTCTACTCTTTAAATGGTATTTAATCAAGGTACAATAATAGAAATCACAGGTACAACGAATTTGTTATCAGCACAGGCACTCGGCATAAGTCGCTACCTCCCCTCCATACACTGCTACCCCTTTACCCGAGCTGCTTCCCCCTCCCACAAGCTTCTACCCCCTCATAAAATCCTAATAATTGTCCATTTGTTATACACAATAACAAAAACATTTTTTAGTCGAAATTATGTTTGTGTACATATATATGCAACAAAGCATGTGACTTAGAAATTTGAAATGCTGAATTCGGTAAACCAGCAAATTACCTAGGTCCACTGCTCCATCAATGTATAAGCGATTTGCAAAACCTTGGTATCTAACAACGCAACAATGCCTGTTCGCACAAGTCTATCGTAAAGCGGTTATCAACCGAAAACTTGGCAGGTCGTGTATAGTTGTTTTATTGTATGTTCGAATATTTTTTTGATCTTGGTTCCATGTAGAATTGATCTACGGTCCTGGAAACCAATAATTTATATGATTAATTACTTGCATTTTAAGCTAACTGTATTTTATGAAGAACGAATTATATATTTTTTTCTTTTTTAAGATATATAATATATATATTTTTGTTATAATTTTGCAAAAGAACACTTTTCACTCTTTCCTGGAATATTTAGCCTTAATAGGAATTTTCAAAGTTTGTTATAAAAATTGACTATATTTTCTTTATGTTCTCAACAAAACAATTTTATATTGACGTCAATAAACAAATAAACAAGAAATAACGTGGTGACGTCAAAGTTGTTGTTGTTTTGTGTCTTTGTTTATTTTATCACGTTCATACATGTTACATAGTCAGTGAAACACAATAAAGTACACAAGTCCATTTCAGTTTTGATTGCTATTTATTTGTGTTGATTAATCTTTAATACAAATGCTTTCCATTGTTCGTAATGCACAAGATCTTAACAACATCAAAGCAAGGCCTGACGACCTTGCTCACAACAACAAGTAAGTGTGACCGATCTGTTCGGTTGTCTATCGTGGACTGACTTCCTACTGAAGTGAATATTCAGAGCTAATAAACATGGCCGTATAAACTTTTGATTGGTCAATAAAACTCCGCCTTCGTACTTGCTAATTGTTGATAAGCCGATTCGTTAATGTACCGATCTAATGACGTGTTAGGAAAAGTACCGGACAAAATTTTTACCTTTGACCGGTTTGACTGAGATTGTTGATGGTTGATCAGATTAAAATTCTCGAGGCAATGAAGCTGTTCTTGATGAGCAATCATTTTGACATATACTACATATTTTATATGTCTTGGCATCTGTTATGTAAACAGCCTTAAGGAACGCATTCACCGATGTAGGTATGAATGTTTGCGTTTTCTTTTAATGTTTTGCGAAATATGTTTATCAAAATTCTTTAATTTTATTTAAAATATTGCTCGTAATAAATAAACATATATCACTAAGTTTCAATATTCAAGAATTCTATTTATATTATTATGGCTGTTGTGATACAAAATTATTAATAAGGTTCTAAAATTCAATTTTTTATATAAATAATGATGCCCCTTAAATATTCGTTACGTTACATATAGTTATTTATTTTTATAATATTTTCATTAACATACTAAAAGTATAAAATAATAAATCATGCAAAAAAACAAACAAAATAAGTACTTTCTTAATAAATCTTACAAACCAATCGATATATATATATATTCTTATTTTCTTGTAGGATTATCAAAGTGTCATAAATGAACATAAATTTAGCTACAGCTTATATGTTGCTGTGTTGATTTGCGTGAACTACGTTGTCAGTCAGAATTAGCAAATGTCATATGCGTTTAATATCACCAATCATGTACTCAAGAACCAATGTTTTACGCAGGGAACTGAACGTTTTTTATCGCAGCTGTTGTGGCCTATATACTAGTGCTCAAACGGGTACTCGAAAAAAAACGAAACCGCGGGTAAAAAATACCCGCGATTGTGGGTCATTGTTTTCGTAAACGGTACCGGGTCGGGTCAATATTTTTCAAAAAAACGGCGTTAAATCAACTCTGCCGTTTTGAAATGTGTCGTTCTGACCTTCCATCTTGCTTCCTTATTAAATAATATAATTGCGTGGTTGCAAATGTCGTGTTTCCGAGCTCATGTTTCTGTGTAGTTTCAAGTATTTTGTCAATCTGTATGTATTGATTACCAACTGAATAAAGAGGAATGAAAACTATAGACGTGCCTAATGAATAAGATTCGCCAGTATGGGCGTATTTCGGGTTTCAATCCGAAAATGGAAAGGGCATTACCCACAAAGGCATGACTGTAAAATGTGTAAACTGAACTTGTGTACAAAACTAATTCTACGTGTGCGAGTGTTTCTGATTTTGATAAAGTATCAACTGAACTGAATGGTTACCGTGCTGAACCAAATATCAAATTGGACGAAAATCCATTTCAATGGTGGAATTCCAACAAAGAGAAATACCCACAATTAGCACACATCGCCAAGAAGTATTTAGTTACTTAAGCAACTTCGGTTGACAGTGAGCGCATGTTCTCCACAGCTGGTGACATTGTGTGCGGGCAAAGATCCTGCTTGAAAAGTAAAAATGTTGATATGTTGCTGTTTTTTAACTTAGTAATTTGACTTGTATAATTATTTACGCTGAAGTTTTGTTATAATTGTTTAAGAAAGTATTTACTTTCCCCAGTTTTCTAGACACCAGTGTACATACACAAATCAGATACATTATATTTCAGAATTCTTCGTCGTGGATGTTGTCCTGGGTTGTGTCCGGTCCGAGTCCGGTGATATGACTGCATGCTCTTGAGTCGTCGTCATTTCATCATCTTCATATTTCTCTCAGATATCGAAGAGTAGCCCGTGCATTTCTTTACATTGTTTTCGGTGCACTCGAGTCAGGGCGTGCTCCAACACTAGGCGGATGGTCAGGTCCACTGTATCTGCCTCACGGCGAAACAGGGGGACGAGCATGAAAAACCTAGGTCGGGACGCCCTGCTCGAGTGTTGATTCTGCGATGCCACCCGTGAAAAGAGAAATATGTTGTTAACTATGATAAATATTAGTTTTTAAATAATTATATTTAAATTATAACTATCATTGAAAATAATAAATTGCTATGTTATTCTAAATATGTAAAAAGTACCTTCAACGTCGTTGTTCGTTCTTACTGTCTGGCGAAATACGCTCCAATTGTCTGGTGTCCACATCGACCCTCGGATCCACGTCCGCTCCATGTACAGAACCACATTCAGTTTAGGACCTCCGACCTAAATGCTAATTTAGTGTTATTTTGTAACAGCATTAGGTAATCATTTGTTAATGTTAATCGAAATAAATTAAACGATATTTATGTATAATAAATACATTTATAAACAACAATATTCATACCTATTTAGCATGGAGCTTCAGCTGTTCGAAGGTGGTATCGATGTGCTCACACGGCAAATACAACAAGGGCATTAAAGGCCCGTGTCGGTACATTAAAGGCCCATGTCGATCATTAATTGTTTGCTAATTACTTACAGGCACATATCGCTAATTGATAGTCTGTGAGTCGATAGTAAAGCATATTAAGCTTCTCCTAAAAGTAAAAGACCAACTTCATTTTATTAGTTCTTTATTGAATACATTGTATTATAACATACACATGTGTAACCAGGGTCAAGTTCTGAAATTATATTTTAATATGTTTTATTATGCAAATTAGTTTATCTCTCATGTATGTAGGTAAATATGTAAGTTGTCTTTAATAATATTGATGTGCCAATACCAGAGACCCATAGATAATGAAATCAAGAGGATTCAGGGACACCTATAGAAAAATAGTTCCACCAGGTTAAGAGGTAGACGGTAACAACATGTGTGAAATAGTTGGGGATAAAGGTTTTGTAAAATACGTGACAGTTGGATATGTAGAAGATATGAATATGGCCAATGATTAAAAGATGCTTATTAAGATAATAAGATTTGATTGGAAGAAAGGAACTAGGGGTGTGTCAGAATGCTGTGAGAAGGGAGTTAGGGATGGATATGACAATCAGTGAGGGTTATAAGAAGGTTTTCGTCCTGTTGGCACTTGTTCAAATCTTGTTAAAAAAACCTGTTTAATTTGTTCATATTAATTTTTGGTCTCCTCGGATAAGTTCAACTACCAATTTTCAGCGTCTTTAGGCATGGAGATGCACAACTGTACACACTTTTGTTCGTCATTCCGCTTTATCATTTTTATAATGCTTATATTTTTTGTTCACTTCAATTCTACCCACTTCACCGTCAAAACGATACCCTGATTCTCCACCACTAAGTCACAGGACGCTGTTAACACTATTGTTGTAGCGGGTGTAATAATAATTAATATTAATTATTTCACAACGGTTATTTTTGTAAATGTATGTGACATGTTCAGTTTTAAAGAAAATAAATGTTTTACTGTAGTTTCAATATTTTTTTTATTAACCTTTTTAATACCCGACCCGACCCCAAATTACCCGTACTTTGAAATTTTGACCCGCCGACAAGACCCGAAGAATGTTTTTGCCCCGTGGGAGCCCTACTATAGACGTTACTTTCTATGCTGTATATACGCAATGTTTGACGCAATTATGTTGAATTGACGTTATTTATTTTTACTCTTCAGCTGTTTAGCAATATAATGTTTTGAATTTATTCTCCATGTGCATACATCTTACTACATAGAAATATTTGTTTGATTTTACGCAGCATGGCATAATATACATCGTTCAACCATGTTTAATCATGTTAATCTCAAATATGGTTTCATTAATCAAGATATGAATAAAGGAGGATCATTCAGTATTAACAATGATTCCAAACTGCTTTCAACATTTATTCCCCTTTCCAGGTACTTTCCTCTTAGTTTCACTATGGAGACCACTGACCTGTTTTTATGTGCCAATCAATAAGCGTTACTTTCCTTGCTAAGCTTACCTTGACTTTATATTCTGATTTAATGAAACTTTCAGTTCATTCTCAAGAATGTCTGTATAATAGCAACAGTTTTTGTTAATGCTTATTCTTCTACTTCATTGTTTCTTCTGAACTGCGCAGCAGTTTTCTTTAGCTTTACATTGTCATAAATAATTGAGCTATTGGTTTTCGCAAGCGTTTTTTTGCACAGTGAGGGTTTTTCTCCTTTTTAAATGATATTTTATTACAGTGCCTATGGGATACGATCTGGTATTAGTATTTACCGTAACTATGCACCTTAAATATTCGAATAAAATTGTGCCTTGCTCTAAGAAAACAGTGTCCAATGCTTGTGCGTAAAGTTTTGTACCAGATTAGCCTTTTTTGAGTCTGTGCACGCTTTTCATTAACAACACTCTTCACCTGTACTGGATTTTCGTTAAGAAAAGACGTCATTCAAACAACAAATTCCATAAAAGCGTATATTATCTGCCATGGTTAGCCTTTGCAGACTGCACCGACTAATCAAAGACGACACTACGAAAATTCATTAAGCCCCCTTTTTCGCGAGCGTGCCTCAAGTATATAGTCGTCAAACACTGAAGTAGGTGTTTAAAATATATTGTAATGATAATTGTTTAAGTGCGAAAGTTTTTATGTTTCACTTATTTTTATTTACATTCATTTGTTGTGAATTTTTATTTTAAGAATCAAGCTGATTTTCTGTGTTTGTACTTAGAAATGATAAGGAACTAAATGAGGCAATATTTCAGTTACTTTAAGAAAACATTTATACCATCACTTTGATAAAGCAGGTGTATAATAAATGGCAAGACTCTGTAAACAATATAAATATCTTGCTACAATACTGTTGTTCTGATGTTATTTGTCTTTTTGTGCTTTGTTTCTTTACATTTTTCAGTTTAAGTATGAGTTGTTGTTTGCATTGTCAGCACAATCTTTAGTTTGTATTGACAAAGATAATAAACGATCGATGGTATATTATTATTATTATTATTATTATAATTATTATTATACCGGATTTATATAGCGCACTTTTCATGCAAGAGTGCACGTTCAAAGGCGCTTTTCATAAGAACATATGACGTATCGCAGATACGAATACATTTTGCAACACTGTTTCAAAAGAAATCGATCAAAACTACTCAATTATACTATAACACTACTCTATTACACAGGTGGTTAGCGTGTGGCTATGATATTAATTAGTGAAAACATAATTTTGAATGATAAATTATCATATTATAACGAAAAATCTACTTTTCTGAAAAACACATTTCACTATCAAATATATATATAACAATATATCCAACTCGAAATCACCCGAAAACGGGGTGCATCGTTTTGAACAGCCATTACTTCACCAATTTTGCAGCGATTTTCAATATCTTGGTCTTATTCAACTTAGAAATGAAGTTCCTTTCTGGAAATGTATATGTCTTGCAATGTTTTTACAAATACTGGGTCAACTTTTGAGAAATAAAACGATACACAACTCGCGTGACCTAGTTAACATCGATCAGACCGTATTTATGACTGAAATCTTCACTGAGTAAAGGGCATTTTCCCTGCAAAGTTCACGGACCTCGATACCATAATTCACTAAAACGTATGAACAAACATTCTTACCGTGCTTGCCGTTGCATTATGCATCAAAACTAACTGTCCAGCGCATTTTGAAACCTGTGTTTACATAAATTTCAACTAACTGACATTTTAAACACACGAGTGATTTGATTGGTCCAATGCGAAGGTGTGTCTTTACAACTGGAGTTTTCATTCATAAATACGGTCTAATCGATGTTATCTGGGTCAAGCGAATTGTGTATCGCGTTATTTCTTAAAATTTGACCCAGCATGTGTAGAAATATTACAAGATATATACATTTCCAGAAAGAAAATTCATTTCTGCGTTGAATAAAACCGGGTTCATGATAATCGCTGAAACATTGATGAAGTAATGGCTGTTCAAAACGATGCACCCCGTTTTCAGATGATTTCGAGTTGGATACCTTGTTATATATATATTTGATAGTGAATTTTATTTTCCAGAAAAGTAGATTTTTCGTTATAATATGATCATTTATCATTCAAAATTATGTTTTCACTAATTAATATCATAGCCACACGCTAACCACCTGTGCTCTATTATACCTATAATATAAGTACTACGTAAAAACATGCACAGTAACCAAAGATTGAAAGACAATTAATAAAACAATAAAATCTAAAACGTAAACTATAAGTGCTACGTAACACAAAACAAACAATATGCACAGTAACCATAGATAAGAAAGATAGAAAACAGACAAAAAGATAAAACAGAGACACGGGTTACGTCAGGATACCATTACCACGAGTCCACAAACCCCCAAAGGAATAATTATGCTTCCTTTAAAAGGGTTATTTCCAGTTCCCCCCAAAGAAATAATTATGCTTCCTTTAAAATGGTTATTTCAAGTTCCCCCCCCCCCAAAGGAATAATTATGCTTCCTTTAAAAGGGTTATTTCCAGTTCATGCTGATTGAGATTTTATATAATGAATTGAATAAACCACTGCTTATATTGCATAAGATTGGAGGAAGAGGTGAGTTTTCAGTGCCCTTTTGAACGAATTCATTGTTGAAGAACCTCGAATGTTTGATGGAAGTGAGTTCCAGAGTTTGGGAGCAGCGTACATGAAACTTCGCTCCCCATATGATACTGATTTAATCTTCGTTGGAATCACTAATGAAGTCGCTTCGTTCTTTGATATTAAGTTTCGCCTTGGTTCGTAGACTTCAAGTAGGTTTTTCAGATATACAGGCGATTGTCCATTTAAGGTTTTGAACGCATTGGTAAGTATTTTGAAGTGGATTCTTTTTTCTACTGGGAACCAGTGTAATTCTTTTAGGACCGGTGTTATATGACTATAGCGGGATGTTCTTGTGATAACACGCGCCGCAGTGTTTTGAACATTTTGTAGTTTCTTGATAGCTGATGTTTGTGTTCCATACAGCCATGCATTGCAATAGTCTAGCCGAGATGTGACAAGTGCATTGACCAAGGATATTGTGGCATTTGGTGTAAGATATTGCCTGATGTGACCTATTTGCCTAATCTCACCGAAACATGATCTACTTATAGCATTAATATGGTGTTCCATGTTAATTTTTTAATCAAACCAAGCACCGAGATTTCGAACGTATTGCGATTGTTTATATTGTCGAGTCCCCTACTTTAACAGTTAACCCATTTACTTACTTGGCGTTGTTTTGACTTCAAAATACTATGACCTCGGTTTTGTCGGTGTTAAGTTTGAGCATATTTGTATTCATCCATGAGATAATGTCTTGGAGGCACTTTTCAACTCGATTTAGTGTTTCGTTTTGGGCTGCTCCAACGGTGGGTTCGAAGGAAAGGTAAAGCTGCGAGTCATCGGCGTAGAAGTGATGCCCGAGTCCATGTTTTTTGCAAATTTCCCCAACAGGTTTAGTATACATGGTATAAAATTTTGGGCCTAACACAGATCCCTGGGGTACGCTGAAGGTCAGCAGCACTGGTTCTGATACCTTGCCGTCAATGCTCACCGTTTGAAAGCGGTCAGATAGGTAGGAAGCTACCAACTGTAGTGGTTTTTCAGCAAAGCCAAACTGTTGTTCGAGGCGGATTAAAAGGGTTTTGTGGTCGATGGTGTCGAAAGCAGCCGAGAGATCCAGCATAACAAAGACAGTGACATTTTTCTTATTTAATGATTGTAGGACATCGTTTTGAACCTTTAATAAAGCTGTTTCTGTTGAGTGAAACTTCCTGTATGCAGACTGGTTTTCTTCATTTAAATTGTTTTCTGTCAAATGTTCATCTATTCTTTTGCTGACAACTTTCTCCAATAATTTTGAAACATATGGCAGATTCGAAACCGGGCGATAGTTTTGTAGTGTTACTTTATCTTAGGTTGGCTTTTTCAATAAAGGTCTTATACGTGATGTTTTAAAGGATCTTGGCACACTTGCAGTTTCCATCGAAAGATTGATGATTTTTGTCAGTATTGGTAGCAGTTCAGTTTTGCATTCTTTCAGTAGCCAAGTTGGAATAGGGTCAATCTATTAATGATTTTTTCAACTTCTTCCTCAGTTGTCGGGCGGAAATGTGTCAAACTGCATGTTTCTGCTGTTGGGTTATTATCATTACTCTGTTTTGAATTTGAATGAGAAAGGGTGTGTTTATAAATATCTTTTCTGATACCTTCAACTTTATCTATGAAAACATTATTGACAATTTGTGATCACTCATCGGATATTTTGCCAGACGGGAGAGCTATTTCAGATGGACCATCTAGTAAGTGTTTTGTGATTTTGTACATGCTTTTTGATCACCGCCACAGGATGTTGGAATAAAAATGTACACGTGCTTTTTTCAACATTTTGTTAATTTTGGCGCAGTGGTTTCTATAAATTTCATGATCAATAGTGAGTCTCGATTTGAGCAATTTTCTTTCCAAATTTTGTTTGATATGTTTAGCGTCATGATTCTCATCTGTGTACCACGGGCAAGTCGGCCGGAGGGTTTAGATGTTGTTCTTAGTGGAGCATGTTTGTCTACCAAAGCTGAAAATTTAGTATCATAAGTTTGGACAAGGTTTTCAGGGTCATGTATATTTTGAAATTGTATTTCTGACTCTGTGATATCGTGTTTAAATGTTTCAATATTGATATCTTATAGTTTCCTAAAGGTTACAGTTTTTCATACCGGAGCTTGTTTTGATGCTCTTGCATTGAAGATGACGGCAAAATGGTCTTTAGAAATGTTTCCTGAGCTGACTGACAGTCCAGGATCGGTAACAACTACGTTGGATACCGTATCCACAGTGTCCCTGGTGATCACAACATCCAGAGTGTGTCCTCGTACGTATGTTGGCTCTTTTACATGCTGCATCATACCAAAAGAATGGAGTATGTTATTGAATTTTAAAGTATCCTTATCAGACGGATCGTCGATGCGGAAATTCAAATCGCCGGTCAAAATGATGTTTTAATCTGTTGTTGCATATTTTGATAAAAACTGTGGCCATTCTCCCTCTAAGAAAGTACTTAATTTTAAGCCATTGTTGTTTGATGGAGGTGGTCTGTAGATCACAGCAAATCGTAGAGAGTAGTCTTTAATCTGTACAGTACAGTCCATGTGTTAAAAGGTAGTGAATTGTTTGTCTTTAGTTGAAGTCAAGACTTTTATTTCAATGCTTGTCTTATGTATAAGAGCGACTCCGCCCCCACGGCGACTACCGGGACGTGGTACATGTTTTATTTGGTAGCCTTCAGATAAGAGCTCGGTAAAGCAGGTTTTATATGTCGATGTGCCAAGCCAGGATTCTGTTATAGCTAAAAGATCAAACTCATTAGTTGATATAAAATCGTCGAGAGACAGGGTCTTGTTTTTTTACAGATCTATGATTAATGCTGCATATTTTGATGTTTTTCTGCCCGCTGATGGTGATTTTAGCTTCAGTTTTGACTTTTATAAGGTTATCATGAATGGTCGTCTTTTGGGCGGTTTGCAGAGGTTTTGCTGTATTTGACAAATTACTGGTAATTGTGGGAATTTCTCTTGGTAGTAATTTAATATTCTCCATGTGAACACCCTGGTTTATGTCATGATTTCGTTTCAGCTTATGTTTACCGCCCCGGGCGCCTCTGTATTTCAAGATACTGTATGATTTCAATAATGAAATAGTTTCATTGTCCGGTTTTATCAGTTTTCTATCCACACCTGCACAATGCAGTAATTGATCTCTATTGTACTGATTGAACGACAAAATCCCTTGATTATATTAACGGTAAATGCATGTTAACGTTAATACATTTTAAATTGAAATAAACGTAATTTCGAAAATTTCATCAAAAGGTTTCGAATGTTGATTACCGATTCATCAAATACTGATAAATGGCAATAAAAGAGAACACATGTTATGTGCGCTATCAGTTACCTGTTCAACTGCTATATACATTCCAAGCACCACAACTTTTTTGAAAAGTGTAATGTTCTCATTCAGAAAAAGCTTCGGTGTGTATGTCTATATTTAGCCAAAAACATGAGTGCGAGTTGAATTGTTTCGAATAAATCAAATTCTCACAGGCAGCTACAATTAAAAATATAATTATGAAGCAAATATATACGAGAGGTCGGCATGCTGTAATGGATATGGTGTCCGCCTAGCGACCGGGAGGTCATGGGTTCGATCCCCACTATGGGAGCGTTCTTTAGATCTCCTCCAGAGACACCAAGTACTGGTTCTTGGCCCAGGAAACGGACTCGAGAGCGTTTCAATAAGCCTGAGGCTTTCGATGCAATCGAGCTGAAATAAATAGGTTTAAACTAAACTAAATATATACGAGATTCATAAGTTGAACCGCATTTAAAACAAATGAACTACGTGCATCAGTAATGGCACCATTTATTCAATGGTGACGTGATACGATCCTCTTTAGGCAAGAATAAACGATTTGTATGTCAAAACTATATTGCAATCATGAATTAATTCTTATTTCATTGAATTTCTGGTTTAACTGCTTCTGAACTGCTATTTTATATTTTAAAATTTTCATTGATCAACGTGTTATCTGTTTTATAAAGAAAATCGTATAAAAACGCTTTTACAATTTAAGAGATACGAACCAATGTCACAACGACGCAATACGAACTAATCTCCCAACTAAAAATAAGAGCCAATCTTCAAACTAATAAATAAGAACCAATTTCCTTACTGAGAAATAAGAACCAATCTCCCAACTGCGAGAAAAGAACCAATATCCCAACTATGAAATAAGAACCAATCTCCAAACTATGAAATAGTAACCTATATCACAACTGAGAAATAAGAACCAATCTCCCAACTGAGTAATAAAAACCAATCGCCCAACTCAGAAATAAGAACCGATCTCCCAACTAAGAAATAAGAACCAATCTCCCAGCTCAGAAATAAGAACCAATCTCCCAACTAATAAATAAGAAATTTTTAAATCTAAGAAATAAGAACCAATCTCACTTCTAAGAAATGTGAACCACTCTCACTACAAAGTAATCTCACAACAAAGAAAAAACTAAGGAGTAAACCGATATCACAACTAAGAAATACGTAGCAATCTTAACAGCTAAGAAATACGAAGCAATCTAGACATTTAAGAAGTAAGAACATATACCACAACTAAGAAATAAAAAGCAATCTAAACAACTAAGAAATACAAAGCAATCTCAACAACTAAGAAATACAAAGCAATCTCAACAACTAAGAAGAAAGAACCGATACCACAACTAAGAAATAAGAATCAATCTTAACAACTAAGAAATAAGAAGCAATCTCAACAACTAAGAAGTAAGAACCGATACCAAAACTAAGAAATAAGAAGCAATCTTCACAACTTAGAAATAAAAAGCAATCTCAACAACTAAGACGTGAGAACCGATACCACAACTAAGAAATAAGAAGCAATCTTAACAACTATGAAATACGAAGCAATCTCTCAACTTAGGAGTAAGAACCAATACCACAACTAGAAATAAGAAGCAATGTTAACAACTACGAAATACGAAGCAATCTCACAACTAAGGAGTAAGAACCGATACCACAATCAAGAAATAATAAACAGTCTTAACAACTAAACAATAAGAAGCAATCTCAACAACTAAGACGTGAGAACAGATACCACAACTAAGAAATAAGAAGCAATCTTAACAACTATGAAATACGAACAAATCTCACAACTAAGGAATAAGAACCGATACCACAACTAAAAAATTAGATGCAATCTTAACAACTAAGAAATACTAAGCAATCTCACAATTAAGGAGTAAGAACCGATATCACAACTAAGAAATAAGAAGCAATCTAAACAACCAAGAAATTCAAAGCAATCTCAACAACTAAGAAAAACGAAGCATGATCAACAAATCAGAAGTAAGAACCGATATCACAACTAAGAAATAAAAAGCAATCTCAACAACTATGAAATACGAACGAATCCCAAGATTAAAAAATACGATTCAGTACCAAAACGTAGAAATAAGAACCAATTTAACAACTTAGAAATTAGATTCAATACCAAAACTAAGAAATAATAACCAATCTCAAATCTAAGAAATACCATTCCTTAACAATACTACGACATAAGAACCAATCTCACAACTAAGCACTAAGAACCAATCTAACAACTAAGAAATACGAAGTTATCTCACAAATAACAAACATGAACTAATCTCGCAATCATGTAATAAGAAATAATCTCACATTTAATATATAAAACAATGATATCAAAACTAAGATATAAAAATCAATGATGCGAATTAGCAAAACGAACAAATATCACAACTTCGCAATAAACACAAAAAAGCAAAGCTTAGAAAAAATACCAAACCTGACAACAAAGAAATGAGAAACAGTATAATAGCTAAGAAATAAGAACGTACATCACAACTTAGAAATAACAACCAATATCACAACTATAAAATAATGACTAATAGCGCAAATTAGAAATAAGAACAAATCTCACGAAAAATAATTAAGAATTAAGGATACATACCAGTATCACAACTAGAAATAAGAACCAATCAACCAACTTAGTAATAAGATCACATATCACAACTGATAAATAAGACCCACTATCACAACTAAGAAATAAGAACCACTTCTAAACTCTAAACTAAGCAAAAATGACCAATATCATATATACTTAGAAATATGATATATATAGACAATATGAACCAATATTACAACTAAAAAATAAGAACCATTCTCACAACTAAGAATAAAAACCAATTCTTAAATAAGAAATAAGAAACAGTATCACATCAAAGAAATAAGAACCAATACCATTAGTCAGAAATAAGAATCAATCTCACATTTCTTAAGAAATAAAATCTCAAAACTGAACGACGCTTAGAAGTACATGTCAATTTTACAGAACAAAAAATAATCATTATTCCAGGAGTAAGATCATTAAGAACAATTAGAAGCAAAAAGCAGTCTTTAAGAAAAAATATTAAAAAAAAAATCATTTCCGTAACGCAAATTTAAAGCTTGCTCATTGTATTTTTTTCGTTTTGTGTAATACTTGTCATTTAAGTAACAAAACTGCACAATCTCTCGCGAGGAATATCTTAAGTCAGAGTTATTAAAGCAAAAGAAAAAATGACTAATGTTGAAGTCGGAACGGACGTATAAGTTCAGAAAATCTGACCAAATGCGGCAGTCACTCAAATGCTATCTTGTGAAGTGTTTTTTTGCTGTAAGCATGATGTCCTGTTAACATTAAAGCATCATGTTGAACCTAGTGCGGAAAGACTGTAGTTGCCGCTTCATGCGAAAACGAGTGTTATGCAACATGAGACCAGCGTGCTTTAGAAAAGCTGTCACAGCGAAGTAGCGCAGCTACCATGTCCGCCATTGACCTAACGAAACATTGCGTGATTGTAGCTCCTTAATAGTCTGGAGGTACGCTGGCTGCATACGGCATTAGACCCATTTTATCAATATTTTTCACACATCACGAAGAGTGGAATCTCAAATTGAGCATGTGTTAGAGTGCAGAATGTAGCAGATCTATTAGTTTGGATTATGTGCTAAATCACGGCACAATCGATTATTAAAAGATAATTACGTTCTTATACTTCAGAAAAATAATGGAATATGAATAAATAAATGCTTTTTAGATGAAGAATAGGGTCAACAATATTACACACGTGAAGATTAAAAGCCTGTTTTTCACACTTGTAAGTGACAACTAATGTATATGATACTTGGTCCTCCAAATAGCTTTTAAGTAGTCTCGGTCTGGTTAAACTGGGCTTATTGCATGTGCGTTAAGTTTTGTTCTAGATAAGCCTGTGCAGTTCGTAAATCAGGGATGACACTGTCCGCCGAAACTGTATTTTTGTTTAGAAGAGACTTCCTTCAAACGAAATTCTGCATCAAAGCGGAAAGTGTGGTCTCTGATTAAACTGAGAAGACTGCACAGGCTTATCTCGGACATCACTTTACGTACGTGTATTAAGCCCATAACGCGGCACTAAATGTCCCTTAAATGATGCGATGCTTGCAAAGTTATGATTATATTGCTATAACGGTATTACATAATCTTATAAGGACATGTAATGAAAAGAAAATGGAAAGCTAACTTCATTGGATAACTCATGATCGAATTACAGTTTCGTTCAGTAACTTGAAGTAACTTGCATGTTTTTTGCTGCATTAACTTGTTATGGCCGTGTCGTACAAAGATGGTCATATGCCATATGCAATCAGCGCATTGCCAACCCAGCATTCGCGCAGTCTGGCCTGGAGCTACCGGTGTCCGCTACAAAGTCACGGAAGATTTCTTGGTCCCATTGGCGGATATAATGATTTCTCATCAGAGTGCACTTGGAGACTTTTCTAACGAAAGTCTTTTCAAACTTGAATATCTCAAGAATTAGTTAAGATTTTCATTTGAAAATGCACATGTTATTATGTGACAATATTCTGTGCAAGATAAAGATAAAATCATTCATCCGTGACAATCGGGCGCTTTTGCACGTGAGGTAGGTGTGGTTTCATCTTTTGCACGTGAAAATGGTAATATTATTCTAATTGTATTTAAATTTCTTCATTTTAGGTGGGTTGATACACCAAGAAAACATGAAATTTATAAAAACTATTCATATGTCTCGCATAAAATGTCAGGAGCGCAACAGCGCAATCGGCATGTTGCAGGCTACCATCCCCACTTGTTTAAGCATCCGATCGTCACGGATGAATAATTGTATCGTTTGCTTGCACATACTGTATTCAAATGATCGCATGTACAATTGTAAATCAAAATATTTACTCATAGCTGAGAGTTTGAAAAATGCTGCGTTCGAAAAGTCAACAAGTGTAGTACATAACGCTATATAATTCCAATTTAATTTCAATTGCATTAATCTCGGTGGGTTGTTACACCAGGAAAACATAACATTAATTAGAAAAACAATATGGCTCGTATGTATATTAATGAGCGTAATGTTGCAAGCCGGTCGGTCATTAAGACGTGTAAGTTAATGCGTTTTACTTTTCACATTATTCTTTTACGATGTACGATTTTGAGAATTTTACTTTTTCAAAGATTTTTTCAATTTGTTGTTTTTGTTATTTTAATGTTGATCAATTTAAATTAAATTTACATGAAGTATTAGATATGTGTTGAATAAGTTTGAGTCCAAAGTCCAGCACGTTTAAAATTTAACTGCTATTCAAGTCATTTGACAATCAAAAGAATATGAACCACGCTTCGTGAAGAATTATAGTAACACACATCAATATAAACAGATAATAAATTAATTGGCCAATGTAACGTCGTAAAATTAGCCAGGCAAGCACAAGTAACAAAACACATGTTATAATTGATTTGATGGCATCTTTCACAAAATTTCCTATTGACACAATAGCCTTCTCAATCGGATTTCCTTGCTGGATCGCCAACGAATCTGTAAAATAAGGTAAGTGTTGTTTAAATGTCATTCAAAATAAGTTTTGCAGGGATGTTGCTACCAAATGGCAATTTTAAGAATGTTAATACACTTATTCAATATGAATCTATAACCCTTTGATTCATATGTGCTTTGGGACATATATCGTACATAAATAACAAGCAACATAAATACACCTAAATCATACGGTCCGAACGTTTGCCGGGCGAAATTTTCCCATTAACCTCTTGTGATGTTATTAGCTGCTCAATTTCGATGCCAGTTTAAGTGTTTGGTGTTAACTTATTATTTCGCTGTTCATTGTACGGGGAATACAAAACATCGACTAAAAAGATGTATAAACATGATATCTTTTTGTAAATCAACGTTTAAAAATATGGTATAAAAGGTTAGCTTTAAAAATATATTAGCCGTCGATATGAAACTTTGAAGTAGCAACTTGATTAATTATGACAAATCTCTACTTACAGTGTTGGTGGTGGAAGTGAGCCATTTTGTAAAACTGTGGATTCTCTTCTTACATTTGCCCCTCGTCATGAAACATTTGTATAACACTGTCGTCTTTACACTCTCCTTATGCTTAACTGTTTAATATTGTTCGTATGTGTTGTATAACTTGTAAGTATTCTCTCCCTTTAAAGTAAAAACATATATAATGTTTGATGTAAAAAAACTATAATATCCTTCAATTATGTATAAATCAATGTATTTTGTGTTATTGTTGCTCATATTGTCATGTTATGCATGAACTGAGATTAAAATATATAAACTTGAAACTTGAATAATTTTCATCTTACTCTATTGATCATTTAGTGTTTTTGTAAGCAAATGCAATACGTGTGTTCAGCTGGGTTGTCTCCAATAGTCAACGCAAATAAACACTACACACAATAAGTCCTGCTTTTCAAATGTGTATTTTCAATATGGCCTGGTGGAAAATAATCCTGCGTTTATCATCTAAAGATGCATCAATCGATTTGCTGATAAACGTTATTTGCTTTTACATAAAAGCTTATGAATGTAAAGCGTAAAACCTGTTGCAGCAGTTTCGATTTTAAACATCAAAACTACTTTACAATAACTTTTAAACAATGACAGACTGTGAAATCAATTCAAGGAATTGTTTGTAACCCGTTTTTAGGTTCATTTTCCTTGAGCTGCAGATGTTGCTCGTCGACATATGGTGAAAACAAACTAGTATTCATATCGGAAATAAACTTGATATCTCGTTAACATAAAACCCGCAATGTTTGGACTTGAGACATGGAATAAGTTATTTTCACATACATGTGTTCCTGATGTTCTTCTCTGGATACGTGTTGGCTTAAGCTAACAGCCTAAACATCAATCTCACATCTCTAAGAACTAAAAACGATTTTCACAATTCTATGTTCAACCAGTATCTAACATACACAAAGTGAACCTTCAGCTGCCCCAGAAGGAGAGCAACCTTATTATACAATTCGGCCCTTCATTTATGGCACGGGACACATTTCCAAACAACGAATCAAAATAAATGTAGTATGCATGATACGAAAACAATATAAAAGTAAGCGACCACAAATGGAATCACAGCATTGGAACTGTTAGTTCAAGGCATTGGGAATTTAGCCTCACACTTTGTAAATAATTATTTCAGAACACAATATAACAGACAGTTAATTAGAAAATAAGAAGAAATAAGAACCAATCTCCCAATTCAGAAATAAGAACCGATCTCCCAAGTGAGCAATAAGAACCAATCTCCCAACTCAGAAATAAGAACCAATCTCCCATCTAAGAAATAAGAATCAATCTCCCAACTTAAAAATAACAACCAATCTCCCAACTCAGAAATAAGAACCAATCTCCCGACTCAAAAGTAAGAACCATTCTCCCAAATCAGAAATAAGAACCAATCTCCCAACTGAGAAATAAGAACAAATCTCCAAACTAAGAAATAAGAACCGATCTCACTTCTAAAAAAAGAAAAAAATATCTCACAACTAAGGAGTTAGAACCGATATCACAACTAAGAAATAAGAAAGAATCTCAACAACTAAGAAATACAAACAATTCACAAGAACAAGAAATACGTTTCAGTACCAAACCGTAGAAATAGTAACCAATTTAACAACTAAGAAATACGATTCGAAACCAAAACTAAGACATAAGAACCAATTTTGCATATAAGAAATAAGATTCGATACCAAAACTACGTGAAAGAACCAATCTCACAACTAAGCACTCAGAACCAATATTACAACTAAGAAATACAAAGTTATCTCACAAACTAGAAATGGGAATTAATCTCAAAACTAAGAATAAGAACTAATCTTACATTTTATATAAAAAATATCCAAACTTAGATATAAAAATCAATTATACGAATTAGTAAAACGAACCAATACCACAACTTAGCAATAAAAACAAAATAGCAAAGCTTAGAAAATTTCACAAACCTGACAACAAAGAAATAAGATACAATCTAAAAAACTAAGAAATAAGAACGTACATCACAACTTAGAAATAACAACCAATATCACAACTATGAAATAAGAACTAAACTCACAATTTAGAAATAAGAACCAATCTCACGAAAAACAATTAAGATTTAATAAAACATACCGGTATCACAACTGAGAAATAAGAACCAATCCAAAAACTTAGAAATAAGATCACATATCACAACTGATAAATAAGACCCAATATTACAACTAAGAAATAAGAACCATTCTCACAATCAAGAAAAAAAGAATCACTTCTAAACTAACCAACACTTACCAATATCATATATAAAAAGAAATAAGAATCAATATCACAACTAAAAATTAAAAACCATTCCCATTACTAAGAATAAAGAAGCAATCTTTACTAAAAAAATACGAAAAAGTATCACATCGAAGAAAAAAGAACCAATACCAGAAGTCAGAAATAAGAATCTATCTCAAAACTCTTAAAAAATAAAATTCAAAACTGAACGACATGCATGCCTATTTTACAGCACCAAAAGGGTATACATGTTATTAGCAAGACTAGAAAAAAAAAATCATTATTCCAGTTGTAAGATCATTAAGAACAATGAGAAGTAAAAAGCGCTCTTTAAGAAAAAATATTTTAAAAAATCATTTGCGAACGCAAATTTAAAACTTTCGCGGGGATTTTTTGTTTTGTGTAACAACTGTCCTTTAAGTAACAAAATTGCAATAACGCTCGCGAAAAATATGTTAAGTAAGAGTCATTGAAGCAAAGGAAACAATTGGCTGATTATGGTTGAAGTCGAAACGGATGTTTAAGTTCAGAAAACCTGACCGGGAGCGGTAGTCACTCAAATTTTATCTCGTGAAGGGCTTTTTCGCTGTAAGTATGATGTCCTGTTTACGTCAAACCATAATGCTAGACCTGGTGCGGAAAGACAGTATTAGCCGTCATGCGAACATGGGTGTTATGCCACATGCGACCAGCGTGCTTTATAAAAGTCTTCGCAGCGAAGTAGCGCATCTACCCTGTCCGCTATGACATTACGAAACATTGCGTGATTGTAGCTCCTGACTGGTCTAGAGGTACGCTCGCCGCACACGGCATAAGGCCCATTTTCTCAAAAATGTTCACACATGACGAAGAGTGGGATCGCAAATTGAGCATATGTTAGAGTGCCGAATGTGACGAATCTAATAGTTTGCATTCCGTTCATAATCACTGAACAATCTGATTTCATCGATTATTAAAAGATAAGTACGTTCTTATTCTTTAAAAAAATAATGAAGATATGAAGAAATACATGCTTTTTGGGTAAAGAAGAGGGTCACAAATTTTACACACGCGAAAATTGAAAGCCTTTTTTCCCACTTGTTGTAAGTGAAAACTATTGTATGTGATACTTGGTCCTCCAAAGAGCTTTTAAGTAGTCTCGTTCTGGTTAAACTGGGCTTAATGTATGCGCGTTTAGTGTTGATATAGATAAGCCTGTGCAGTCCGCTTAGACAAATCACTGTCCGCCGAAACAGGGTTTTTGTTTAGAATAGACTTCCTTCAAACGAAATACTCCATACAAGCGGAAAGTGTCGTCTCTGATTAAACTGTGCAGGTTGCACAGGCTTATCTCGGACAACACTTTTAGAACGTGAATAAGCCCATAAATCCGTACTATATGTCCCTTAAATAATTCGATGTTTGCAAAGTTATGATTATATTGCTAAACGGTATTACATATCCTTATAAAGACATGCTATGCAAAGAAAATGGAAAGCTAACTTCATTGGATTACTCATGATCGAATAACAGTTTCGTTCAGTAACTTCCATGTTGTGCTGCATTGATCTTTAAGGGCCATGTCGTACAAAGATGGTCATATGCCATATGCGATTAGCGCATTGCCAACTCAGCATTCGTATTCGCGCAGTCTGGCCTGGAGCTACCGTGTCCGCTATAAAGTCAGGAACGATTTCTTGGTCCAAAATGGCGGATATAATGACTTCTCATCAGACTATACGGATGCAGAGGCATGTGTGGAGCCACACCTTGCCAATATGTCCTAAGACCCATTTTCGAGTAACCCAAAGGCACTTTTGACAAGCATTCAGCCTTTAAGACTGAATGGAGGTCATGAATAACTTCCACAAGTAGATGTGTCTTAGAAGTTAAACTTGATCTTAAATCGCATGTGGTTACACTATGACTAACAAACAGTAGTGTATAAATGTGTGACAATATCTTCATGTTTTGAATCACTTCTGAAGCACGTGCGCAAACAGATCAACAATTGACCGATTGTTCATTGATCAGCAAATCACTCGAATGCCCCGGACACTGTAGTCTTGGCGATTGCCGCGACAACATCATGAAGTTAATCAGGGCACTGACCGTACTCGGTTGTGTTTTGTGTGTGTCGGGTTCAGGAAGCAACGTGCTGGTGAATCTGTTTCAAACGGAGATAAAGGACTGTATCACCGAGAATGGAATACGGCCAGTCTTTCATAAAGACGCATTTGTGAGACTTATCCTCGCCACGGTTCAGAATGCTGAGTAAGTATTCATGACACGCAGTACTCGTCCATGTCCTTGATATGATAATGTATTCAACCATGTATTTATAATAAGTGTCGAAACAAATTACAACCTTATGCATGTTAAACATAGTAACGGTTCGGGAGCCAAGTTTAAATTGATCATATTTTTTTATTGTTTGAAATCAACCATGTAAGACCGACCGCTATTGACTCGCTGAATTGTGGGCTTTCTTTTAAAATCTTGTTTTACCGGGTCGTTGTCATTTAACTTGTCTTTTAAATATGATATGAGCTTTAATGTTATGTTACGCTTTTAAGTTTACATGAGAGTGTATAATATTTTATTAAACTTTTTTACTTTTCAGGGCATTTCGAAACGTGATGAAATGCGCAGCGTTACGGGTGAAGTTAGATCCGAAGCACACGTTGCACAGCACCATGCATTTGTTTGATATCGACGTCACCTCAGCCATCGTGAGCAACATGTATAACAGCAGTAAGTGTGTACTAAGATTTGAGACGGATAATCCGGGATCTGGGGCTTATGGACATTACGGTACAGCGGTGTCGTCTGTGAAACTTTAACTCACAAATATCGCATGTAGTGAGATTATAATTTGAGATGTTTTGTCTGGGGATCTGATTTATCGGGGTTCCGTGGTATATGTAACTGAATAACTGTGTTGATGGAGTTGATAATCTTTCATTAGTCTAGTGAACTTAATATCTAGGATTTGAGGTCTATTGGGCTGATCATCATCATCATGATCATCATAATTATGATCATGATCATGATCATCATCATCATCATCATTATCATCATCATCATCATCATCATTATCATCATCATCATCATCATTATCATCATCATACTCATCATTCTCATCATCATCATCATCCTAAGCAGCAGCAACACTAGCATAATTATAATCTTCATAAGCATTATTATTTCTAACAAAGCCAAAAATAAAATATATTACTTAATTTTCTTCAGCACCTTTGGATGACTGGAATTGTCTCCAGGGGAGCCTTTTGACGTCACAGTGCGTTGATATGACAACGTTAGGGACAAGCTGCAGGTAGGTTCCTTAATAATCCTAGTTTATATTTTTAATATAACAATACATGCAAGGAAATAATGAAATATTTTTGAAATTCGTACGCTTTGATCGAAACATTTAATTCGTTACAAAAGAATGTTATCTTGTTTAATTGTGATCGAATAAAAAGAAAAGGTTTGATTATTTGATAACTATAAAAATCTAGACCGCTATAGCGCCCATTGAGAACATGGTTCAAGAGATGCGATACGTCTATATTGCCATTATTAGAGCTATTAAGATCTATGCGTTAAATGCTTTGACGGTTTTCTTATAATTGCTCTTTTCATGTTTGAAACATTTACATATGTAACATATTTCCAACATGTCCGTAGCTTTTGTTTTCAAAAAAACTAATATATCCACTGTATATTTACATATAATCTACCTACATATTATTTAAAAAAAATCCCATGGGACTCGTGACGTCAAAATCAAGACGTCTTGTTACAATGCTGGGTTGGAAAAACGTTCAGTAAACATTCTATACATCTATTTGCTATGTTGCTTTCATTTGCTTTCTCATCGACAAAAACACATTGTGTATTCTACATACGAGCCTCGCTCTGTGAAAATGAGGCTTTATGCATATGCAAAGTGTCGTCCCAGATTAGCCTGTGTAGTCCGCACATGCTTATCAGGGACGACCCTTTCCGCCTTATATTGATTTTCGCTAAACAGAAATTTACAATAAAAAAAATACCATAACAACGGAGAGTGTCGCTTAAGCCTCTATTTCCCAAAACTAGGCTTTTATATTCAATGTAAAATTTGCAACGCCAGGGAGCATCTTCAAACGGCCAACGCCACGTGCAGTCAGTTGATGTCCACGTGGAACTGCACGGGCGCCGTGAACGTCATTATACAGAACGTCGTCATGATGATGTTCGGGAAATGCCTCTTCGATACTAGTGACATGTAAGTGATCCAACCGCTCACGATTCTTGAGTGTTTGGATTATGTTGTTCAAATTTCGACTTCATTTTCTTCGGTCATTACAACAATCAATTTCCTTTCATCTAAAACAACACTAAGTAATTAATCTGACGACTTCTTCCGCAACGGAAGTAGAGTCGCTAGCGTTTTTAAGAGACTTGTTGCTGAATGCACAGTTTGGAAAAGTGACATTGTACACATACAAGCGACATAATACTTAAAAAGGTTAAAATATTTGGTCGTTTTGGAATCAAATTGCAATCATTTCAAGTACATTTGTTTAGTAAAAATATTAAATGGATGTAAAAACAGTAATAAAAAAGAAGAAAATCGGTGAACAAATCGCCTAAAAAACGCTGAATATTGTTTATACCCGTTGTTGCGCTTATTTCATGAAGAAATGATTTTGGACCTGAGAGATATGCTGACATTCTTTACGATGGGGCATTATAAACCATCACGTAAAACCCTTATTCAAAGTTACCCGACCCCACAGCATCCGAACGTGTGACCGTCAAATCAGTGTTATTGAATGCTTTTTATTGATCGTTTCAATGTGATGATCCCAGCTTTATAGTTTTTTTAGAGTTGGGTATTCTGATGCAGAAGAAGCAGATCAAAGCAATAATTACTCTCCTTAAACAGTTTCTGAAGTTTCATTGTTTGCTAGCTTATGTTGTGAAATCTTCCAATTACGTAAAACAACGTATCGAAAGTCTAGAAACATATACCTGGAGGAAACAACCGAAAAATAACACAAACTGATAAGTCCTAAGACTAATTATAACTTTAATATTATAATACATATAGTATTATGCTATACAAGAACGCACGATATGACGGTCTTCCAGTGATATCACTGAATTATTTTCAAAACAGATACGTTTATATATATCATCCTAAATATATGCATTTACATACAACAAATAACGTATATTGATATGTTAACGACCGTTTGTGACTTATATAATAGAAACAAACGTGCGTGGGATAAACTGATAATTGTAATTTTATAGTAAATTTTGATAAGCCAAATGACCATGCCCCTTTACCAGGGAGAATTTTCTAGATGTGTTTTCATGAAAGTATCAGAACTAAGCTTTCTTTTGCGGGACAACAAAACGGTTGGTTATTTTATAGACAAGGCAAAATTACAGAGATCAGAAGATAACCAAGAGCACTATAGAGCATATCACAACTCTAACTTTAATACAGTTATTGATTTACAAATAATTTGCAAAACATGTTAATCTATATCAGCTTGTGTTTAATCCGAAAAAAACACGTATACTTACTAGAAAGGTCATGGTCGTACTTAACGGTCAAATGTTGTGCGAAGTTGAATTGATCCAAACTGTACCATTATTTAACTGTTATAAAACCTCTATTAAGGTCTCCGGGATAAGTTATGGTCCTTAATTTACAAGTATAGAAACTATATCTACTATATGAATTTGCATTCTATCACTTTTATGTGAGCACAAGCTCAGCTCAGCTCTATATGGATAGAGGTCATTTAAAATTCCAAAAATGATAATTTAATTAATTAACAATGTAATTAAAGCTCATTACCTCTGCTAAATTTGTGACAAGTGTTTGTGCGAGAGGCCCACATAATATATTTGAACATTTTTATGAAGACTAAGAACACGTCTAGGAGTATTCAAAATGAGTTGAAACCAATGAGATATTTTAACTCCTTGGGCTCCAACATGAACATTCGTTATAATATTGGATATCAACGCCAAAATAACAGTGTAGGTTTCCTATGCCAATATTTAGATAATGTCGAAATGTTGCCATACCGGACGTCATGAGAAAAATCAATCGTGTGATCGCAAAAGTTAATCCACTGACCAAGCTTGAGAAGTCGTCTATGTAAGGAGTATTTTAGGAACATTATCACCAACATATTGGAAGCAAATGTTCCCAAGTTCATCAGCTTAACCTCAGGCACATTAGGAAAATGAGGGCTAGATCATAGCTTTTATGCATTAAGTTAAACGGTGGAAAATAGAAATACTTCGTTACCTTTGGCGAGGAAATGTTTGATTTAGGTGGATCGTTAAGGTGACGCAAAGTTGAATACATTAGTAAAGGCGAAAGAGTTAGCAACAAACTTGAGTTCGTTCAGCGGGACTATTTTGCCAAAGGCCTCATTGCATGGGCTGATGTCTCTTATAGAGGAAAATAGGAAAATACAGAGATTCGGTATATCAACAAAAAAGCTTATGTTAATAGCATGTTTTATATCAATAAGGTATTAAATACATTTCTTTGGAATGGCGTTCCGAAACTGTTTCCAAAAGATCCTACGTCAATAGTGTTCCATCAGGACAATGCCTCAAGCCACACTCGGAGCCCCAATTCCTTAAAAAGGGAAAATGATCTTTATTGACTTTCTTATAGGTCTAAACAGATCTCTCAAGGACGAGTGTCGAAAATTGTACAAACATATTATTGCAAATACTCTTAAATTGTGGCCCAAAAGGTAAAGGTTTATTTACGATGGTCTAGGGTCTCATATTGAACACTAGCTTCAATTAAAATACAATTGAAATTTTTATTTTTTATGTCATGGATTTTGTTCAAATATATGTTTGTTAAGGTCGCGAAAATATACTTGATGTGAATACATACAAACTAAATTTGCTTCCTTTAAGGCATATTTTTCTTGACAAAATTTCTTCAAATGTGCCTCATATTTTTTGCCTGAAGTGTCAACAAAATGATGTTAACATCAACAAAAACATTTTGCGTGCGGATACTTCTATAGTACACATCCTGGGCATAAAACGTTGATGACATTGCAAACGTGTGTTAATATTTGGCTTTTCAACGATTTGCTTCTTAACGTTTAACTGTATCAATATTACTTATTAAACTAATATTTGATGTTGAACACAAAATGTTTTAATAAGTTTGAGGTTGAAATGCAAATTGACTGGACTAATGGTTAGACGATTATTTACGAGGCCAACAAACTTACTTCAACCGTCAAAATTGTTAGTGTTAATCAAGTCTGTTGTAAATTAAACGTTGTTAAATAGTTTGATTATAGTGCCAATACTATCGGAAATAACGACTTTTGGGGGAGACCTTGGCAAGAAATAGACTAAGACGTCCCCTTCCCTACGAATCTTAACAGTCCAAAGATATAAAGAACGTAACAAAAAGGTTGACAAAATAAATTTGGGAAATGAGATAAACATATTTAAAATGTAAACCATTTTATTCGACTACGATCGCATCGGAAAAACTGCTTTTCTGGAGGGCTTGGTTTCCTATAGGTCGTGTAGGCAGCTGTCTACAATTTTCCAGACAAAAAGCATAGCAAAAATACGATACATTCAGAAGGGAATAGGTGGGTAACAGTGATAAATCAATAACATACCATAAAAGTATGCAAACAACCAAGTATATCGGGACT
Source organism: Dreissena polymorpha (assembly GCF_020536995.1). NCBI lineage: Eukaryota > Metazoa > Mollusca > Bivalvia > Myida > Dreissenidae > Dreissena > Dreissena polymorpha. The sequence goes on from NC_068367.1 coordinate 31,261,683, forward strand.
GAAATAACCCATATAAAAGGGTCTTTGTGTTGTTCTTAGTCCATGATTGTTCTTGCGAGCCACATTAATTAAAACTAAAGGCAATTAGATGTAGGGTGTTTTATGTCGCTGGTATGTTACATTATGTTTAATTCTTTATTTATGAAAACAAGTCATAATTTTAACATGCTTATAAAATAACGTTAACACAATAAAAACTGAATGATAACATTTTATAACGATTGCCAGACTTTAACTTTGAATAATATACACATATGAAAACAAAGAATAATAATGCATTTTGCCTTGCTTTAAATATAAAATTCAACATACTAACCAATACCATTATTTTTATCAAATACATTTATATTAATGATACAATTTAAAAAACGTTTATCCACAATAATTTTGCTCTTTTTTGCCTGCGATTTTTTGTACTAAATATACGCAAACAACGCACCTCTGACACTCTAGTAAGGAAAAAAATAATTCTAGCGGAGCATTTCCCAAATCCCATAAATTTCGACGTAAACATTTATTTAAACCAATCTACGTCTTTCGCTTATAAAGACATTATCGAGTCCGTTTCCAGGTATCGAATGCTTCGTCTGTCTTCTGTTAACTATAGATATACCGGTTGTTCAATTGAACCGATGTGGGTTTAGACCATATGATATGTGCTTATAATAGTATGCTGTGTTATGGCCATAGTATTCACTGTGTTTGTTTTCGTATGATGTGTGTTTGTGATTATATGCTGTGTGTTTGTGATCATATGCTATGTGCGTGTAATAATATGCTCTGTGCGTGTAATGATATGATGCGTGTTGTCCAGTGTCTATAATCATAATAAAGGGAAAAGTTGGAAAATAAACCACTGCTAAATACGGATGATTGTTTATTTATAGATCTTTGGTTTGCCATAGTCTGCTGTGTGTTTGTCATGGTATGTTGTTTGTTTGTCATGGTATGCTGTGTTTAAGTTTTACTATCCTGTGGATTATTTTCATTTGGGACACTCGGTTTGTGTCAAAGATGACGTGAAGGTGCGTTCTTTGTATGACGTAAACATAAGATCTTTGTAAAGAACCGAGTGTTCCGAATAAAAATAACGCCAACTTATATCATAGCAAATGAAAAGAACATCATGTTAGATAAACGCGAAATATAGTTCATCAAACACACACCATACAATGACAAACACACAACATTCAATGACACACATTCTTTTGTTTTCTACACTCCACAGGAGCACATCAATCACCAAGACGACGGTTCTTACCATGGATCATCTACCAACTACCTCACCTCTTCCGGACATTGCACTGATTTTTGAGTCCGGTTTTATCAAGTGTTCTGTGCAAATGTTCGCCTCAGAGTTTATGAGTCTTCACTTTCTTTTCCCACCTTCACAGCAGACGCTGGACGACATCTTGTTTGAGGCAGATACTGGTGTCAATGTCACGGCCAGACACGAGCGAATCAAGGGAATATTCTGCAGGTGTTTATTTGTTTTATTACGTTTGTCGAAAAACTACTTCGAAAAACCTAGGCGCACATTGTTGCTTGATGCTTCCGGTGACCGTAGTATATTAACATTTCAGAGCTCTAGGTGGTGTACTATAATTATAAACGCGTCACGCAGTTAACATTTTTTTGCTTAGCGAAAACTTCGCTGTTTGTAAAACTTGACAAAAACACATACCTTAATTGCCTGTTCACTTGCTTTTGAATGCTGCATACATACCGATAAATATCTGTGACATGGCATAGCTCCAGCAGTTTTCGATTAACAATCGAAACAAGTACACATCAATTAATTATTGCAAGAAAGTGTAAAGTTGCAACAACTTAAGACATTTTGCCAAACAATTCATAGCAAACAATGTTTCTTAAAAATATATTATGGCAAAGTGGCGGACTGGGTGTAATGCAGGTACGTAAAGTGTCGTCCCAGATCGCACAGGCTAATCAGAGACGGTACTTTCAAACGTATGAAATTTTTCTTTCAAGGGAGTCTATTCTAACGAAAAATCCAATTTAGGAGAATGTGTTTTCCCTGATAAGACTGCATGTTCTGCACAGGCTAGTCTGGGGCGAAACTCTACGCAAATGGATTACGCCCAGTTTTTACAGAATGCTGCTCATTTTGTAGCAAAGTAGCGGATTGGACGTCATGTGTTCAAAATCGTCTGCGGACGGACACCGGAAATCAGATCAACAAATTGCTAAGTGCGTTCGTCAACATAGATGGTCTCGGGATACAGATGAAAACCTACTGTGACAAAAGTCATCGTGAGTTGCAAACGTATTCAAGATTTATTAAACTGGAGTATCTATGGTTAATTTTTTTAACATTTCGTGTATTTTTCGACGATCACACATTCCGGTATGAAAACGAGTAGTCATTTTTTGTATTTAATTAGTTAGTAATTGCACGTTAAAACAGCAAAAATGAAGATAAATTAAAATTTCGCAGAGTTGTATGAGTATTTGTTCCATTGCATTACGCTACAAAAGGTAAACAATATTTAACATTTTAATAGCTGCTATTTTCGTAAAGGTTTGGTGGTAATATATTTTTATTTAAAAAAACAACATTAATTTTATGTATATTTTTTATTTCTATGAGGATAAATTAATTAAAGCCTTACACCGTCGACAATACCAAGTAGACGGATAACAATCATTACTAATATAATACACGAGAGTCCTCTGGACAAAATTGTTAATGTGATTTTCTGTTTTCTATGAAATCGAATATTCAAATCGGAATTGAGTATAAGACTATTTGTCTCGTTTTCATATATTCGAATATCCGCTCTTAAACCTACTTTCTATTCTATTCGCGTTTTGATTGATATTGTTCCACGTTTGTTCTGACATTTCGTGCGTTCTCAGAAATCCACAACTCTGCGTTCGTTTAAATGACACACACGGCATTAATGCGTGTCATAATTTTATTTATGCGATTTCTAGCTGCGTCATGTTTTTAGAGATTACATCGATGTACGTCTGCACGCTGGCCAAGACAAAGAGCAGCACGTGCAATGGAGGTATCATTGATGTGCTCGACGAAATCAGCACGAAACCTTTCGACCCGAACCAGTACGGTGATAAGTGTGGGTAAGAACGTGTACATGTAGTTTATAAACCTTAAATTGTACAGGTTAAACCTATTTATTTAAGCTCGATTACATCGACAGCCTGAGGGGTTTTGAAGCGCTCTCGAGTCCTTTTTCTGGGTAGAGCCAGTACTTGTAGTCTTTTGGAGAGATCTAAAGAGCGCTCCAACAGTCAGGTCGAACCCGTTACATGCCGTTTGCTAGGCGGACACCTTATCCACTACGCCACTGTGAACTCTAAAATACCTTTAATACAAACATGAGAAGGTCCAAATCCCTAGAACAAACTTAACAATAGGCTTTATGGACCTTTCTGTATTTTGTATTAATCAGAATATAAGCTTAAAATGAATGCCGGCTATTACTACATGAGTAATACATGTATGGATTCCTACAAAATAATAAAACAAGCCAAAAATAAAAGGAATATATGGGTCTATCCCATAGCTGAGAAACGTGATCAAAGCATAAATCAGCAGTTAAACTGTTTTATCCCATGTTAATACCGACATTGACGGTATAACACCCCATGGAATAAACTAGCCTGTATCCCACCTTGTTGAATATACTTGTCGCGTGCACGGACTACTTTTTATTCTACCACTGAATGATTTTGTATAAGAAATCTCTAGAGTCGAGAAAACTTAAGCTTTAAATTTATTCGAACTTCAACCTTTAGATCTAGTCAAGAGACATAATTTTTCGCCATCCGTATAATGTTGAATCGGCTGATTGATGGCGTCATAAATGACATACTTAATTGGTCATTTTCCAAAAATATTTGATGTAATCTTTTGGTGTACACGAAACTAGTATGGGAATAGAACTTTGAATTCGCGCATTTTTTTCGTGTTAATTTATCCTGGATGTAAATATGAAAAAGTGCATATTCCATGGACTACTTACCTCGGATGGAACCGGTGAAACGAAGGATTTCGATCTACGCGTAGATCTAGCTTATTCGTGCTATTGATTTTCAGAATATGCGCGCCTATTTGGATGTGAAATTGTGTGTGTAGAACATACTGATAGGTGTGTATTTTGGTTCAGAAGTCTATTCGAATTGTTTTGCTTTTGATGTCAGTAAACGTAAGGGTATTTTCTTTGATGAATAAACTTTTTCTTTGTTATTTTATCAAAAAAAGTCTATTCAGTAAGAATAACCGTTTGCAACAAGTGTTTCAAAGCTTAATAGAATTATTACGGATTATCTTGTGTTTGGGTCACAAACTACAGGATGTGAAGGCTAGATCTAGACGCCATCAAAATCTGCAGCATCCATGAAAAAATTAGGCGAGTATAGTCTTTTTGATAATTTATGTTAAGCACGACTCTGTGTGTTAATCTATATCTGTACATGTTTGTTGACATCGACATCAATTTGTCAGGAGCAATCGCCGCCATATTGGATTTTGATCATTTTCTTTCGAAAATAAAATGAATTGTATAAAAGTAAAATCTTTTTTTCGCTGTCGTTATTTGTTACAATTTGCATGCTGCGTAAAATTGAATCGAGGCATATGGTGATGTCTTTTTCTCGTTTTACAATTTTTGTGCGAATTTTTTTAAGACTATTTTGCGTACCAGAACAAATACATTCTATATCACTACGCATGGTTACATTCGTTAGATTATAAGCGCTTTTAAGAATGAATTAAAATTATTATTAAAGTTATTAGATCTATTTATGTTAAATGTTACGTTAAAAAAATAAATGGGATAAACTAGGATTAGCGTTGAATAGAGAGAATTTATGTTGCTCGGCTAAAACACCGAAAGCGCTCGCGCTCCCGGTGTTCTAAGCCTCGCAGCATAAACTTCTCTCTATTCAACGCTAACCTAGTATCCTCTATCAATCTGGGGTGCTTAAAAGCTGTTGCCTAGTGTATTGCATCACTTAGTCCATTGAGATCCAGCCGTGCCATGAGTCAAAACGTTAACACATATTAATTCGCCCTTTCGTCGTTAATTGTCGATGCACATCACCCTCCCTATCACGTTCGGCACACGTACTCGCCGCCCTCATCAGAAATTCTGCACAACCCGTGAATTTACCACGCCCTATATTGCTACAGATATGGTCTCTCGAACAAAAGATTGCGTAAAGGTAATGTTTAAATTTCAGAGAGTTGCGACGAAGGATAAAGTGCAGTGTGACCGAGCTATCCGGGTGTAACATGGAGTATGGATCAACCATGGACTTGTTTCTGAATGGTCTGCTAAAAGATGACTGCAAAGCGGGGGCCAACTTTACAGTTAGCAACGTTTTCTACTTTCGTTTGCGCGATCTCATTTTCGTCGTTTCTAACACTTTCAACTTAGACAATAACACACCGCAAAGCTGGGTTTGACGTATATAATCGGCCCGCTACCGACATAACGGCCCAATGGCCATAATGCGGCTAGAGTCGATTATAGTTGTCCGGCCCAGCTCTGTCGTGTCTAAAACATATCCTCCTATTTTGTTCCTTCGCATGAATTTATTACAGAATCAGCTTCCCAAACACTAGGTTTCATTCAATTGATTAAGCAATTTATGACGTATGTCATGAGACCTAATTTCTGTGAAGAAATACACCAGTTGAAGCTAGACTATCTGGATTTTAGGGATATCAATTCGGACGTGACACATATTTTAAGCACCGAGCTAATCCAAAACGTATTTCGGATTGTGTGTTTGTCGCGCATCATTGGAAGCTTCTATTTTAGATAAAAAAAAGCTCCGACAAGTCATTCGATTTTGTAAATTGTTCTTTGGTCAGAATGGTCAGTATTCGATACAACCGTTTCCAAAAAATAGTGTGATTTAAAATAAATCAGATTAAGAGATGAACGAAGATAAAATGGAATAGCTTATCTTTGTAATTTCATTATTATCAGCACTGGATTACATTTGTAATCCAGGTGTGTCTTACCAATTTGTGTTCTTTAATGAGTCCTGTTAAAACTTAAATAGCGTAATTAATCTTATGAACATAACAGTTTCAGTTTCAATCGATATTTTTATTTTGGCAATTTTGCAACGCGTTTGATTATCATAATGTTCAATCTTTCGTTGAATTGTGGCTTTATTCTATTGGTCACCGTTTGCTAAGACTAGATGTGGACGTCTTTTTGTTTAGTTGAAGCTGCGTAATCCGATTCTTTTGAGACGAAAAATCGCCTCGGCTTGGCGGGTCGATATAATAATAAGAATAACGACCCGCTCGCGTCGTTGTTTTGTTACTATTTATAGGAATAACATGTAAAATACAGTCGAATCAATGAGGTAGGTTAAACTACTCGCATTTTTTTCTCACGGGATGCCTTTCAAAACTGATTCTTAGTGTATATTTAGTGCTCGTTTTTATGCCAGTTACTGATAACTATTAAACTAAAACAGTACAGTCAAGAAAGTATGGCCGTAAAAAGTAATTAACCACCAACCACAAATTATTCGACAGTGCTAGGATTTGGACTTAAGTACCATGGACTGACGGTCCTATGCTTCACAAGGCAAAGTTATATGTGCATGTAATAAGAGTCTCTTTCCGATAAAAATAGGCTTAATGCATGTCCGTTAAGTGTCGTCCCAGTCTGCATAGGCTAATCAAGGACGACACTCTACGCCTAAACTGGATTCTCGTTTAAAACGAATTTCCTTTAAAAGGCAAATCCATAAAAGCGGACTGGAGAGGCTTATCTGGGCCGACACTGAACGCATATGCATTATGTCCTGATTTACCAGAACGAGGCTAATATATAGATAAGGTATTATTTGCATAACAAACTTATTTATGTCCAATACAAAATATAGTTCGGCATTAAAAAGTGCCAGCATTCGACGACAAGCCTATGTTTGAGGTTATACTTTAGGTTCCGGGTTTCTTTGCTTTTCCATCAGCATTCACGCAAAAACAAAGCTGTGAAAACATGTGGATGGAACAGACAGATCTGGATTATGATTCCCATAAATTTAGAACATCTACACTGCTATTAAACGGACTTGCTTTTATTTATCTTTTTTCTGAAACACATATTATGAACCTATTTTGGATTACATGTGACGGTTGAGTACTATGGCGCTGTTGTTTCTTTGATAGAAATCCATTCCAACATAAATAAGTTTCGTCATGCAAAAATGGGTCTTATGCCATATACAGCCAGCACTACTCCATACCATTCTGTGCAGTAGCGCAGTCTGGTCAGTAGCTTCCACGTCCACTAATGATACTTTACGTACCTTAATAGCGGGCATGGGAGCTCCTGACCAGACTGCGTGGATGCGCAGGCTGGTCTGGAGCTTGAATGGCCGCATATAGCATAAGACCCACTTTAGCATGACACGGCTCACATCTGAGTTGCTTTCTAACATCTTAATGATACTGTCACAACTGTACAGAAATGCCTCCCGTTACTTTGCATTCGTTCATTTATGCTTATTATAACAGCCATTATTTTAATTGGATATAATGGATACCGTTTCTAGTAAAATGTGTCTGTTTCAATGTCAGGAAAGCGTCGACAATGGAGGCAGAGGCGACTCGACCTCGAAACCGTCGGGTCAAGGAAGCAGGAATAACGCTGGCTCTAACAAGGTCGCACGTAGTCTGACCATGACCTTAGTGCTGCTTGCTGTGGGCTTCGTTGCCGTGATGAGAAAGTGAAAGTGTGCGTTCTTTATACGTAATTTTTGTAGATGGACTATCCAATTGTTTTCCCGAAACAAAACTTTCAAATCCTTTTAGGTATTTACTCCAAACTGCATAGATTGATATATTGATGATAGATGGAATGCAGTGCCCAAGAGTAACGAAGTATAACTTAAGCGTACACCTTAGTTAAATTTGCTGACAATAATTTTAAATCATCTGTTATAGAGATATGGAATACAAGTCAGATGTGTATTCGACAATTTGCAACTAGACTAAGATTTACACATCTAATACATAAAAAAGATTGTTTGGATGTTTTACTTTCATTGGAATGTTCAATACATAGCACCAATATTGTTTAAGATGTACGTTATTCCATAATACCTCTCTAAAAGTCTTGGTATGTATCTTAAAGTTACCATCTTAGAATGAATGTTCAAGTTGTAGCTATATACATTTTATAATTATTTTATATTAATGATGAGTCTTTTGATGATAAACACGTTCTTTATCTGACTGTCAATTTAATAAATTGTGTACACTGTTGTTCTTTATTGATGTAAATATTATTTCGTTTATTATCACATAACTAACCTCTTTTCTCTTGATCTGACAAAATATTCATGCAAACAAGTATTTATATGTGTATATATATTTTTGTATGTCATCTTTTTAAAAGAAATGTCTTATTTAATAGAAAATATTAAATCCATTAAAAAAATCATTGCACAAAACTTTTTATTATTAATCTGAACGTATACATTTTTTTTCAAAATATATAACAAATGATACTACTTTTCATAATATAATACTTACACACACCAATAAAATCCTACCAAATCTGGTAGGATTTTCTTGTGATGGAAGAGATTGTACGTAAGAGCATGGAACGACAACTCTGCTTGAAGATTGTAAACGCATCTGCATTTTTAGCATAAATACATTGTATTGTATTGTTTACTGTTGGCCTATTATCGTTTTCTTTAAAGGGGCCTTTTCACAGATTTTGGCATTTTTTAACTTATTCATTAAATGCTTTATATCGATAAATGTAAACATTGGATCGTAAAAGCTCCAGTAAAAAATCAAGAATAAAATTAAAAAAAGGAAAAGAACATTGCCCGGACAAGGTTTCGAACCAGTGACCCCTGGAGTCCTGCCAGAGTCCTGAAGTAAAAACGCTTTAGCCTACTGAGCTATTCCGCCGAGTACATATACTTGAAGTATTTTATACCTTATATAAGCAATCTTCGTAGTTTCACAAAATTTAACGACAAAAACAGAACTCTCCAAATTATTCAATCGTTTCGCGTTGCAACGCTTTATAATTTTTAGGTTTTAAAATCGTCAAAAGATGCATATAATGGCTATATTAGACCATGGTAAATGTTCAGTATTACTGTTTCCTCACAAATATCATAACTAAAACGAAAATTTGCGAATCTGAAACAACTTTTTTCAATTTTGTCAATTTACCAAAGCGTGAAAAGATCCCTTTAATCGTCTGATAAGTTCTCACATCTGAAGTTACCTTATTATTGTATTACATTTTCTTATCTTTTCTTTTTGTTATAATTATCAACCAAATTAATAAGTTGAAGATTATGTTCAGAATTTTTTTTTATAAATAGATTAAAATATATACATACATTTGCCTAAATTTTTATAAAAAAATAATAGCACTGAACAGAAGTAAATATATAAGATATATATTGTTACAATCTGTCAATTTTTTAATGTTGAATTCATTTACTGTTTATATTATATGTGGGCAGTTTTATGTTATGGTGTTGTTTAACAACAATTAATTGAACATAAGATTGCCATTGTTTAAATGTAAGTAATACTTTAATAAAAATGTGTTGTCTAAATTAGCTACTTTAGTATTAGAATTATTATAGTTATTTACAAAAATATTCCCCTGCAAACTTTCTTGATATCTATGGTCGAATGTTTTTCTAATTACTTCATCGGTTTGGAAGTACAAATACTCGCTTGTGAAGGAAATTATCTTAAACATTCTAAATCGATCGAACTACATATACATACAGTTTGCTACACATGTTTTTACAGAAATATGTTTCGTGTTTAAATTGTTAATATATACTCGAACTTCTTTTGCTGCCTATGTATTAACTTAAAAAAAAATCAAATAAAATCTTATGTACATTTATTTATCTTGTCATGTAATTGTTGATTAATACATATGTTTTCATTCAGATTAGCTGGTTTAACGCCCGTCATGAAAAAACGGGTCTTATGTCACATTCGGCCTGCTTAAGTCAAGATCAGCCTGCGTAATCGCGCAGTCTAATCAGTAGCTGAACTGTCCACTCATGAGACCATAAAACCTTGCGTGACATTACAGCTGACAGAGTAGCTCCAGGCCAGACTGCACGACCTTGCATGCTGGTCTGGAGTTACGCTGGCCGCATGCGGCATCAGACCAATGTCTGAAAGACCCGGCTTGATCATAAGTAACACTACATGAATTAATTTACCAAAATGAATTCTACAACAAAACAACGTACCCTTTGCAGGGGAACATTAATACAATATTATCTACCAACTATAAGTCCTTTAGACATTGTAAAGTCACATGACATTTTATCTACTTTTTATTTAAATTTTAGTTCTGGTGGCCTATATAAGAAGCTGTTAAGAAGAGTTTTAATAGTTTATACTAGGTTCGCCCAATTATTATTTTGAGAAATTTGTAAAATCTGCCTGGGGGTTCAGAAATATATGTCGATTGCAATTTACTGATGACAACCAACGACACAAAACTACAGAGCACTGAAGCCACGGACCACAATATCTCACCATTAGCACTTCGTGTTCAGCTGAGCTAAACACAGCAACACATGTTTCCCTTAACTAAAATATTTTATTGTTGTCCTTAAAATATATATAACAACCCACACAATTACAAGACAATATGGAGCCAAATATGCGACATTAAGGTAAAGTTTAAATCTCAAAATACAACAGCTCTCCTGGCTGGAGGAAATGATATGTATTCCATTGATTGACCAAGTTGTCATATGTCATATCAACATGGTAAAAGTAAAATTAAAAAATGTTTGTTAGTTAATCGTTTGACCTATATACAAAAATCATGTACATTAATTATTGATGACATTTAAAAAATGAAATCTCAATTTAAAGAGTTGAAATTACACGATTATAAAACATAATACAATACACTTTAATAATAGTTTCACATTCAAATATATTTTCAATTATATTCTCATAATAATATAGCAGTGCAAACTACCAGAACCGGTGTTGTACATTGTCCCCACATTGTTTGTAAGCAAAACTATTTTTTATATCAAATAACAAAATGCATCAGTCGCACAATTCCTCATGACAAATCTTTGAAATACCGTACATATATGTAGCAAACAGATTTCATAACAAAACAAAAGGCTCTACCCGTAGCTAACATATTCAAGTTTATAATTCATATTGATGCACATACAAACAAAAATGTTTTACATTAATTCTTAAAGAACAAAAAGCTATCACAGAATACAAATACTATTAGAAATTATATATAATATAATTTAAGAAAAATACGTCATAACTAATTGTTAACATGCACTGTATAACCATGCGAAAACATTTAATACATATGTATAATTAAGGACTTTAGATCACTATAATATAAGTATGCAAGCATGGAGAGACCCGGTGCCAAATTTAAAGTTGCTGCTCACTTGGACCAGTGTCCACAAAGCTCTTGCAGGGAACAATTTCTTAAAAGTCCATAAACCCTCAATATTGTAATGCCTTGTAGTATCTCCTACCATGTTTATTGTTGTGTAGTTCAAAAATATATAATTGTCATTTGTTTATTATTAATCACTCATTTATCACGCCTTCATGAAGTATATAGTTTAAGGATAGCACATATAAGTTGAGATGATGATTCGGCATGTGTATACAAAAGATCATTAACCAAAATTATTTGCTAAAACGTAATGCCAATGTCCGTCTGCAACAAAGTCCGGCGTCATCTCGGAAGTTATTTTATCCTTTATATTATCATAGGAGTAATTTTACATTGCATATTTATAGTAAAATGCTTATTTTCAACATAAGTCATTATCCATTGTTGTGAACTGTTAGTTATTATTGATATATTTGTTAAACTTGCCATTATTAAGCATCCTTTTGACAGTTGCATGTTTCGGATGTTTTGTGTCGAACTATTTCCTCTCTGCTAAAATGGCAAATTCATTTAGGTCAGACAGTACTTTATTTGTCTATTGTTGTATGTAAAGTTTTATAGTTACACTATATTTGATTACAAATTGGTATCGTTAGTAAGAAAAAGTAACTTTATTGTTGAATATTTGCCGCGGCAGAACTACATTTAGGATTCCTAAATGCATTTGATTGGTTGTTGTAATCCGAAGTCATTTTGATTGGCTGAGGAAATTCCTAAGGAATTTTGATTGGTTAGTGCTCAGAATCCAAATCCTAAGTTGCTGAGCGACATGTTTAAATAGCGCGGATAAACAACAATTGGTATCTTTCAAAATCACAAAATTTCCGTTCTTTACGGCATACAAATCAGATCTTAATTAATTAGTTAGATCTTACTGTCAGACATTCTCGCTTCTGAAAATGGTAAGCTATTTTACAAGTTCAACTTAACTTTAAATCTTTGGTATTTTACAGTATTTATTACAGCAGAAATGATCCATCTAATGAACTCCAGAGAGCTCAAGAATGTATCTGTGCTTTATAGAAAATACTTGTCATAAGATCTGTGTTTGACGTCTACATTGAAGTGCTCTTAGAAACATGTCGACTTTATATTACATTATTCGTAATTCTTAGTATATGCAAAAAAAGACTTTGAAAACATGAACCGCAGTTGTTTTGAAGCCATCATGACAAGAGCGGCTAACCTATAGGCTGGGTAAAACAAAATGGAAGCGGTACACTACAATATCAACGCATATTGCGTACAATATTTCGAAAAATAAAGTTAACACATAAAAAAATCAATGTTCCATATAGCAATAGCCACACTTTCAACGCTAAATGTGTCTGGTGACATAGATTTAACAAGAAACAAAATGCTCGATTTTTCGGGACAATATATTCAACACATGGTCATGTACCATGTTAGTGTTCGTGTGTCGTATAAATAGATATCGTTGCGGAAAATTAAAACGAGCATTGCGTATCTCATTAAATCTATGTCACCATACCACATCTAGCGTTTAATTTTTGGCTATTGCTGATTTTTATGGGTTAATTTTGTTTTACAAAATATTTTGCGAAATATTTGTTGATTTTAAGTATTTATGTTACTTTAAGATTTTCTTAAGTGAAACGTTCAGATAAACTTGTCTTTAAGATTCGGACAATTTGCGCATGTCATTACATATTCCTATTAAATTGCGAATAGTTAAAAAAGTTAACTTCAAAAGAAGTTAAAGCCGACCTACTTACCCTACTTCTTTAGCCATGTTCGTGGAAACATGTTTGTTTGCCTGAATCAATACATATTATATAACAAGTAATAGGTATGCCGATGTTCATATTTTGTTTCAAAAACATCGGATGATGTAATATTGATTTTAATCGAGTTTTTGGGTGTTTTGAGCATGATGATGGTTCTACTCTTTGAATTGTATTTAATTACGGTGCAATAATACAAATCACAGGTACATGTAATTTGTTATAATTTGAGAGAACGTAGATGTAAGTTTTAAATAATTAATTTTTAATGATATGAAACGTATATACTCATGAAGTTCCATAGTGTGTGACAAAAGGAGTAACACATGATTATCGTTATAACTCATTAACACCATTAAATATTATTTGATTTATCTAAAATGATGCATCGAGTTTTCTACGTTGATTAGTTTTTTATTTTAAAAACACGTGGTAATATTTATTAATTGGATTGTTCAATTGTTGAAAATGTATATTTTTTGTAATATATTGTTAAGCGTAATGGGGTATATGTGTTCAAAGGGAATACATGATATTGATGAATTCAATTCCATACGATATGATTTAAAGAATATACCCGCGCATATTTGTGGTGTATCTTTGTTTTATGCTCATTCTTATTGTTGCAATAATAATCAATATTATTCAATATTTAATTATTATTTGTATATAATCCGATAAGAACTCAATCGGATTACGTTTTTTTTACTGCATTTTAGTATCTTTGCAAAAACGGAATGCATTTAATTTTGGATAATACTAAAAACTGCAGTTAAAAATAACAGTAAAACGCAATACACTCAAAGTGTATCTAACAAGAGCTTTGCACATATATAAACGGTGCATGCTTTGTTGTTCATAAATCACACTTACGCAAGAGACTTGGCACGGTGCATATAGTTGTTTTCATGTTCGAACAACTCTGTGATCTGGTTTTCATGCATAATTTATCTTTGGTCCCGGGATTTAATAATTTATATGATTAATTGTTTGCATTATTAAGCCAGAAGTTTATGTATTTAATGCAGAATGAATGTGTTTCTTTTTTTTAAAGATATATAATACATATTTTGTTACAATACTGCAGAAGAACACGTTTCACCGTCTCCCGAAATATCGCCTCAATAAGCATTTTCAAAATTTACGTTAATGTAGTTATTTATCTTTGAAATATTTTCATAAACATATTAATGTGTAAAATGAAAGATAATACCAACACACTTAAATGAGTATTTTCCTAGTAAAACTTGCATACATCTTATAGACATGTGCTATTTTGCTACTAAACCCTCGATATATATTCTTAGTTTATTGATTCCGGTTCCTTGTCTGATTATCAAAATGTCACAAATCAACAAACAATTAGCTACAGCTGTATGTTACTTTGTTGATTGGCTTGAACATCGTTGTCAGTCAGAATAAGCAAAAGTTATATGCGTTTAATATCACAAATTGTGTAATCACCAAACAATGTTTAACGCATGGAACTGAACAATTTCCCCCAGTATGTCACTCGGTTACCATATTCAGTCTCCTAATTAGGTAACGGCCACGATTTTATCGCGACGGAGTTATCGCGATCGTGTGGGATAATAATGGTACAAAGCGTTGTGTGTTCAGGTTCTTCCTTTTACTTCAGATTCAAATATAAACATGACGTATATAAAAAAGAACAAATAAATAATACGTGACGTCAAGGACGTATTACACTAAAGCGCGGCGCGGCAAATATCGTTACGTTACATTCACAACATTCTAGGGGCCGCGAAAAGTGACAATTATTAACAATCAGATGAGAATATGTATTACTCATGAAATCCTGAATCATTCGTGAAAATCTTAAGATTACAGAAACACTCATTTGATCACGAGTATACACGTTAATTTGAAATGAATATCAAATGTTTATCACTCAGTTTCTTAAAAACAATTTATTAAGTGTCTCTCGTATTTCAATTACATGTACACTCAACTGTCTATTTCGGTATTTCAATCACAATTGCGCGTTTAACCTTTAATACTTAAATGTTCTCTATTCAACATAACTGACTGTTTCTTATGGATAGAGTTTCACTATTGGTCTATTTGTTATTCCACGTTTCGTCTTTATGTTCGCGGCACGGTCTGAACCATCATTTACGGTCATCAGTTCCAGGACTACAGTACGTTTCCAACGTGGTCCCTCATCGTATATCTGCACGACATCTCCGACCCGAATGCGTTTCTCGTTAGAGCCCGTTGTTGTGTGGAACTCTCTTAAGGCAGTTAAGTACTCCGACTTCCAACGTCTCCAGAACTGTTCGATGATGACTGACTGCTGCTTCGCCCGATTGGTTGGTGTCGTCTGGTCACTTTGAATTTGGGTCATTTCATCGTCCAATCTCTTACACGACGGTTACATTACATTCACCTCTGTGTTGGGCTCAGAACGGACTATTGTTTAGTGAAAGCGTCTCATTCATGTCATGATCATACCAAGCGTTCATCATTGAGGTTACAGTATACTAAACAATCTCTTGCACGACGGTTACATTGCATTCACTGCATTAAAGAAAATCATCTCATACCATGATATCTTATATCAGTCTTAATTCATTATTATAAAATTGATATGTTTTTTTGATGTTAAGAAACCAACAAACATACACAAGTCGAAGCAATTCCTAATGTCACTCAATAAACATTATGTTCGATTGTTTACATTTGTAAAGTGCGTGGAATGATTCCATCTGCGTAAATGGGCAATAAAAGAGTTGCATTAAAACTCGCAAGTTTTTGCACGATTTATCGTACATTTAAAAGTCATATTTCTTAATTAAATGCATGCGATCTTAAATATCCAATCAAATATACATTGAATGCGTTTGTTCGGTTTTACCTATTTTATAGGCAAAATGGCAAGCTGAGCATTTCGCAGAGTTATATATGAGAGCAAGGAACGACAACTCTGCGTGGAGATTGTTCATCGTCGGGTAAATGTGAAGTGACGTCATCTTGCGGCCATAAAGAAGATGTGACGGCGTTAACGTTTCCAAGTCGTCGATGCTTCATGATACGTGCGTTAGCGGTCTATCGTTGATAACAGCTTCAATCTTTGTCACTATCGTCTGCAACGTTTCCATGGACACGTATCGTCTTCCGAGGATCTTCTTAAGAGACGTCTTAGAGAGTCCAATGAGACGTTCCCAAAAACCACCGTACCATGGTGCACGTTTGGGAATACATCGCCACTCTGTTCCCTTTCTGCTGAGCTCCTTTTGTACGACTTGGGAGTTGAATAGCTTCTTACGATGATTAGCAGCAGCAATATAAGTCGTAGCATTGTCTGATATCATCACCATGGGCAACGACTTCCGGCTGGCAAATCTCCAAAACGCTTGAAGGAATGAGTCGGTTGATAGGTCTTGTACAACTTCCAAATGGACGGCTCTTGTTGATGCGCATGTAAGAAGGCACATGTAGCATTTCGTTTCACTTCCGGTAGCGTCTTTACAAATAATGCGCCAGTGAAATCTACACCTGTGACGCTGAAGGGCGGGGCTTCGCTTACTCTGACTTTGGGGAGGGGAGGTGGGTCTGGTGCTGCATAGGGTCTTCCGGTTACTCTGGTACACTGTATACATGTCCTTAGTAACGATCTTACACACTGGCGGATGGATGGTATCCAGTACTTCTGTCTGATCTTTGTAATGGTACTGTTAACTCCGGAATGAAGTTGGTTCTTGTGGACATCGAACACAATCAATTTGGTAAGGACATGTTTCTTTGGTGAGAGGTAGGGAAATTTGACATCATAATCCAAGGAGGCGTTATGAATTCTACCACCACAACGAAGTAATCCTTGCTGGTCCAGGTACAATCTGAGTTGTTTAACAAGCGGTAAACGGGTACTGTTTGATTGAAGATTTTCTACTTCATCTTGAAAGTTGATTGTTTGACACGATCTCAGCCATTTAACTTCTGCCTCTTTTAGTTCTGTTGCTGACAAGCTGTTGGTTAGTCTTTCATCTCTTGGTCTTCTGCAGTTGCGGATGAAACTGTGTACATAAGCGGTGACGCGAAGTAATTTCAGGTAAGTACTGTACTCTTCTATGTTGATAGCTCTATGAACGCCCGTGATCTCCGTGCAATTTAACGTTACCACATTTGTCGTCTGCTAAGAACTCGTGTCTTTACTTTCGGATGTCTTCTGCAGAATTGACTGGTGGTATATCCAAGTAGGCCATTCTTCTGAGTGAGGTAACCATGTCGGACCGGCGTTCCATAACTGGTTGTCAAGGTAGGTATCTGCTGAAATACCACGTGTCAGTAAATCTGCTGGGCTTTCATGGGTGGGGCAATACCTCCATGGTGATTGATCTGTAAGCTGGTGGATTTCGTCTACTCGGTTTTGGACAAAGCGTTTCAATGATTTGGATGTAGTTAGCCAGTGGAGTACAATTTGGCTGTCTGACCAAAATGTCACTTTCTGTGGGGGTATGGACTTTTGTAGGTGGGATGAAAGTCTGGCTCCAATCAATGCTGCCATCAGTTCAAGTTGGGATAGAGTTAATGTCTTTAGTGGCGCTACTCTATTCTTTGCCATTACCAGTCTAGATTGTGATTGGTCGCAAATGTAGGCTGCTGCTCCGTAGGATTTAACGCTTGCATCTACAAATATATGAAGACTGGTTTCACTTTTCACTGAGGGTAAGAATTGTCGGGAAAAGTTCACATCTGTAGCTCTGTTGAGGGATTTAGCTAGCTGGTTCCAGGTCTCGCATATATGATCGGGTAAAGCGGTATTCCAGTCATATTTGGCTTTCCATAGTTCTTTAAGTAGGATGTTTGCACTGACGGACACGGGGCTAAGTAGACCAAGGGGGTCATAGATCTGGGATGAGTATTTTAGAATGGTTCTGTTCGAAACGACATCTAGGATTGGGATGTTTCTTTCTGCAAATGACATTTCATCCTTGACCGGGTTCCATCTCATTCCAAGTATCTTAAATAACTTCGTCCGTATCTAGCACATTCTCTTTTTGTGCACGGGATCTAAGTGTTTCATTGTTGGAGGTCCATGAACGGAGGTTCATACATGCGCTGGACATCAAAAGTCGGGACTCTGTGAAGTAGGTTAGTAGATCTGACTCTTTCTCGAAGCTTGAAAGTATATTGTCCACGTATATATCTTTCTCGATGACCTTGGCTGCGGACACGTGCTTGTTTATTTCAATATGTTTCAAAATGGTCGCACTAAGCATGAATGGCGAGCAGGTGGCACCAAATAACACGGACTTGAAACGGATAGTTTGTAATGGGCTGTTGGGATTAGAAGTATCGCTTGTCCATAGAAATCTGGTAGAGTCTCGGTCTTCTTCATTTATTCCGACATGAAGGAAGGCTTTCTCAATGTCTGTTGCGATAGCGTAACCATGGAGACGGAATTTCACTAGTATGGTGGTAAGGTCATTCAACATGGGTGGGGTCGACTCTAAACAATCATGCAAGCATGGGAACTGGGTAGATGTGCGGCAGCTGCAATCATATACTATCCGAATGGGCGTGGTCGCTGAATCCTTTTTCACTGGGTGGTGGGGAATGTAGTGGAGTTGTCCTGTGAGTGGGGTATCGTTATCAATTCTCTCAATAAAACCACGTCGTTCCTGTTTAGCAATGATTTCGTCATATTTCTGGAGTAGATGGGACTCTCTACGTAGTCTTCTCAGATTACTCTCGATTCTTGCTTTCACTATGTCGTAGTTACTAGGGAGGGGCGAGTGGTCTAGTTTCCAAGGTAATTTGGCAGTGTACCGTCCGTTCTCGTATTCTATGGATGAAGTCTGGTAATCCTTGAAATAGCGTGTATTGTCTATATTCTCGTCGCTCGGAGAAACTCCCATTCTCTCCAGATTCCAAAAACGTTCGAATACGTCCGTTGTCATAGGCGACGCCATTACATTGAACACGTGATCTGTAGCTCGGTTGTTTTGTGCTTGGAAAGGTCCCGATAACAGGTAGCCGATCTTTGATCTCACAGCGGTGGGTCCATTTCCACGTACTATGTGATCTTCAACGATATCCCAGTAAAAGTCTGCACCTATCAGCATCGAAATTGTAAACATGGAGTTTCCTGTAACTGGATGGGCGAGTTTAAGACCTTTTAGATACGGTAAATCGGACACTGATTGTTGGTATCTCTGGTTGAGGGGCGTTGAAATGGTAGGTACTATTAATACTCGTATCGGGATCTTCTGGTCTCTATCTGTAACAACGTTTACTATAGCCACATCTGTTTGCTGTGCTTTGTTGCTAGTGCTCCCGAACGACGATAAGTATATAGTTTCTGTGCCATGTATAGGGAGTTCAAGTTCCTGTGCCAATTGTTCCGTAATTACCGACTTCTGGGCACCCTCATCGAATAAGATGTTTGTTTCAGTCTGTGCTTTCACAGACGATACGGTTGCTATGGCAGTATTTAACAATACATCCTTGTCTAGAAGGCTCGTGCACGAATGAAGTACGGCTGTTTCCGGCGATGCAGTCTCGGCGTTTTTCGTCTGGTTGTCCTTTTCTCCTGATTTGCAAATTGCCGTATGGTGTTTTCGCAGGCATAATTGGCATCGCTTCCTTGAACCGCATTTAGCTACTTGGTGAGTGCCTAAACAGTTAAAACACAAGTGTTTCTCTTTTACTATTTTCAGACGGGATTCTGCATCTGGGTGGGTTTTACATTCATGGGATTTGTGGTCACTATCACAAAAGGCGCACTTTATCTCGGGTCTGTGTGATGAACTTCCGGTTGAGGGTCTTGGGTAATTGGGAGTGGCGGGATTAGTGGGCGTGGGGTTTTCCTATATTTTGCTCCTGTATGAAATGACGCGGTTGCGCTAAACTCCTCTACTTCCGGTTCGCTACGGATGTTACCTGTTTCTAGGATTCCAATCTCCCTATTGATTGCACGACGCAGATCTTCTAGTAACCAACTGTTATCTCCCTTTTCACGAGCTAACTGCTTCTTAATTTCAACTTGCATCTTATCTATAACAACTGGGACTAGCAAACTGCCGTAAGTGTCTTGACTCTGACCCATAGCTTCTAAACTCCGAATGTAGGTCTCCATTTTATCATGAAAAGTTCTCAAACTGGACACTTTACTGGACGGGGCGGGTAGTTGTAATAGAGCCTGCATGGAAGCGTGTTTGATTTTATGTTGCTGGCCATACCTTTCCTTCAGTAAATCTATAGCACGTGCATAATTTGCGTTAGTCATGGCAAAACCTTCAATTACTCGTGCGGCATTTCCTTCAAGTTGGGAATTGAGATACGTGAATTTACGGACATCGGTCAGATTAGCGTTCATGTGAATGATAGACTCATTAATCTAAAAAGGATTGCCATCGCAATATATCTCCACTAAAACTTGGTAATGCAATTTTAGGTAGCCTGTAAAATTGCGTCGAATTGCTACTGACTGAATGATTAGAATTGTAACTTACAGTTCTGTTGGGAAAGAAAGAAGAAGCGTCTGGGTTCAAACCATTGTTGCTCTGCTGATTACCTGAATTTCTCTGGTCATCTCGTGGTAGGTCGGTAGTATGCGGGGCTGCTCTCTTTTCATGTTGATCTCGGAAAGCTCGTAAGCGACACAGCTGGATATCCAGTTCCGCTGAATACGTGTCTGTTTGAAAAATTTCTTCCTCCAATCCATCTATCTCCGTCTGTGAAAGTATTTTCTCATTCAGTGTCTCTAGAATCGTGACTTTCGCTTCGATAGTTTTGAGAATAGCGTGAAAATCGGTCAATGAATCGTTCTCCTTAGAATGGTCGATTTTCTCCAAATATTTCTTAATGAAACGGCGGTGACCCTCTCTCTGTATCTATATTTTCTGTAGATTCATTTTTTTGTAACGGCACCAATATCGCGATTGTGTGGGATAACAAAGGTACAAAGCGTTGTGTGTTCAGGTTCCTCCTTTGACTTCAGATTCAAATATAAACATGACGTATATAAACAACAACAAATAATATTACGTGACGTCAAGGACGTATTACACTAATGCGCGGCGCGGCAAATAACGTTACGTTACATTCACAACAGGAGTACACCACAGAAACCAATTAGTGTAGTAGTTATACCTTTAACAACAAACTGCCGCAAAACCCCTTAAATATCGACTGATGATGACATGTGGTTATTTATGCATGACTTATTTACAACTGTTGGTTTAAACACTATTTATTTAATTCAATAGAAAGTACATATAAGCAATACAATACAGACATACATATTATTTTCGAACAATACACAAGGCAGGAAAAAAGTTCAGTATTGCTTAATATAAAGGCTGTAGGATACAATTTGACAGAATTGAGAAAAAAACTCGAGGCTTATGCTATGTATCTCTTCTGTCTGTTAGAAGCGCTGCTGTTATGGTGTAAACGACCAAACGTGTAACAACATCTTATAAAAATGACAAAATTTAGAAACATATAGTTCAGTGACTGGTATTTGAATACCGTTTAGAAAGGGAGAAAATATATATGTTGTAATACAAATCATATCACAGGGTAGTATAGATAGCAAAAATGTAATAAGTTGAGAAGGAAAGGGAAGGAAGTGTAAGAGTAGAGTTCGAGTAATAGAACTTGCGATAAGAAAAGAAGTAGTTGCGGGACGGGGCATTGTTAGCAGAAATGGTTTGTTCCTGAGATGGAGTAGGATTAGAATATATGACTATCTCGAATGAAAGACTGAACATGTTTGAAAATTAATGAATTTACTTCGTATGATCCGTCTTTAACACCAAAAAGAAGTAGTTGCAAAGTTATGGGTTGAAAACTGGACAAAAAGGAGAACTCTTTTCACAGTATAAATGGGACAATTGAAGAAGAAATTATATGTATCTTCAATCACACCACATTGACAGTATGGGCTTTGTACAATATTTTTTGCGTACAAATGTTCATTTAAGCTGCTACAATGCATTCGTAAACGTGCATGTAGAATATAAGACTGCCGCTCTCCATCGTAGTAATGCTGGGGAATTATTTTGTATCTTTGTTTAGATTTGCTTTGAAAGCTGAGAGAGAAGGAGCTGTTCTTACAGAATCAGGTAAATTGTTCCATAAGTTTATAGTTGATGGTAGGAAAGATCGCGAAAAAAGTTGTGATTTACATTGAATGCTGCGAATATTGTTAGAATTGCGAAGTGAATAAGCCGAACTTTCTCCAACGCTAGAGGGGATCAGAGTACACAGATAGAGGCTGATATAGAATTATACATTTTATAGAAATTGGTAAGTTTATGTTTTGTTCTCTTATTTTTTAATGGTTCAAGAGCCGTTTCATTATATAGATTCTGCAAAGATGCTTAACGTGTTCCCCCGCTGATTATTCTTGCTGCGCCCTGTTGAATCTTTTCAAGTTCAATTTCATCTTGTGTAGTAATGTTGTCCCAGACTTCATCAGCATATTCGATAATTGGTCTGATAAATGTTGTGTATATCAATAGAAGGGACTTTCTATCGAGCGTAAACTTGAACGTTCGCATTAAATTAATTATCTGCCATGCTTTCTTCTTGGAAGATTCAATGTTGTCGTGCCAGGAACATGAATCAGAAAAATTTAAGCCGAGATGTTTATGAGACGAAACCTCAGTGATTTGGCAGTCGTTGAAAAAAAGAGGGGATGGATTGGGCGGTTGACTTTTCAGCCCAAGAATGGATTTTTGCAAGATCAGAGTTAAGATGGTTAGCTGCATCAATCGGATTGTTGACGATTATATATAGCGCAGTATCGTCTGCAAATAGGCGAATGTGACAGTGAATATCTCGTACAATATCGTTGATGTATATAAAAAGAGGAGGAGCCCTTATATAGACCCTTGAGGAACACCAGCATTTATGGGTAATGGGTCAGATTGGCAGCCGGAGATTACAACACACTGGATCCTCTCTTGTAGGTAGTCATTTAACCAAGATAGAAGATTTCCAGAGATGCCACATAGTCGGAGCTTGTGAATAAGTCCTTCGTGCCATACTCTATCAAATGTCTTAGAAATGTCACAAAATACGGCTCTAACCTCTTTACCTTCGTCAACAGCTTTAATAAAGGTGTGATATACCGATACTTATTGGTTGACAGAGTGGAATCTTTTGGTATGAAACCTGATTGCAATGGGGTTATAAAATCGGTAGCCCTTAAATGGTTAAAAATGTATTTGTGGAGGATTCTCTCCAGACATTTACTTAAAACGCTTAAAAGGGAGATCGGTCTATAATTTCCAACATCACGAGGATCAGACTTTTTGTGAATTGCACACACAATTGCTTCTTTCCAACTCCGAGGGACTCTACCAGTACTGACAACCGTTCGCAATGTTAGTGCCTTTTGGCCCTATTCCTGAAAAATTGTAGAGTTAAATCGAAAACTAAATCAATCGGAAGACTAATTTGAGTTGTATAAAGGACACCTTTCTCAATAAGCAACTTTACTAAAGTATGAAGGCACATTACTCGCAGGATTTCAGAACGAGGCTGAACGTTATGTCATTTTTAAAAGTGCAACGAACCGTCACATCCGTTTTCGAGCTTTTGAACAATCGACGACGAGCACAAGACGGCATGGTCAGAATTAGCGGTAAATTTATTATTCTCATTAAAAAGCGTGTATTTTCTGTTAAAGCACCATATAAGTAATTGTTTTATTTGCTTGTTTACACAAATTTTGACTCCCTCTCCTATAAGCCTTTTTATCCCGGTGTTTTATTTGGTTTGCAATTTTACTAAAATTCTTTTCAAGGAATTATGTGGACCGTTGGTAACCATGTTTTGTGAAATTGCTTGTGATTAGAATTCATGCCACCTTTTCGTTGATGCTAATAATGAACTCTTATTTTTGTACAGATGCAAGTAAATGCTTTAATAAACAAGAGGGGTGGCCCTGGGTCGCTCACCTGAGAACGATTAACGTTAAGCAAGGGTTGTTAACGTTGTTTTGTGAAAAGAAAGGGTTTGTTGCCTCGGCAGATATATATACAAATATATGTGTTAAAAGTAGTTTTGTTTGTGTGTTTATATTTTTAAAATAGACCTGTTGCAACAAAGCTATGTTTTGGATAAAAGTAATATGAGGACAGTTATTTAATCATGTGCATCAGCAAAATAAAACGGAAGTACTTTTTTCACAAATTGTTGTCCAGCTTTGAGATCATGAGATAAGAATCTCAGCATCTTTTGATGTTATAGAGGATGACTAGTTACAACAGCTTTACAACAGCTTTAGATACCGAAAACAACTTTTTTTTATCAATATATTTAGTGTTTGTGAAATAGATTTTGCATTATTAAATACAATATGTTAAATTGTTATCATATATCAAAGTCTGTTATAAAGAAGTATATGAGTATGAGAATATGTACTAGGAATTCATCATTGGTCTTCTTTTATGGTACAAAACATCACCTGACCTATCTCATAGTTACAAATGTGTGCAAATACAGAAGTAAACACACACAAGACATTGCAAAAATTATCATATATCAAAACAACTATTTGTAATTTAAATTCACACAAAATCTGTAGCATAAATACATTATTTTTCAAAAACAACTGCCAAAACAACTTTTCTTTTTACCCAAACAATTGATTGTGCTTCTTAAAAGATGCAATATAATATTGTGTTTTTTACTACCAAATTGTTAACATTTGTGACATTATAGTGTTTTTAAACAACTGGAACAATTAAGACTCGCCGTGCAATGATATTTCCAATTAAAACAACAATAAAATCTGTTAAAATCACAAATCTTTAATAATCACACACAAACTACTGACTGGCCTAAATGTGACCTTTCAAATTGTAATCTTATGAATGGTGTCCATCTGAAATCAATCAAATGTCTTAGGAGTGCTCTGTTAATTGGGGCCAATTTCCAAGGATTGTTACACAAATGGCTTTTTAAAAAGTAATCAATCAACACTATTGTACTGAAAGACTGCAAGCACAGGAGGATACGTGAATGGAAGGACATATAACATTTATATGTAACAATTCTGGTTGTTTTATTGGTTTTACCACTATTTTGAATTTCTGCAAAAGATTTAGATAACAATCTGAAGTCGTGGCAATAATTTATTTGAGTAATGCAATAATTATAATTTAATATTTGGGTTCTGTTAATGTGTCTGAATCCATTACCAGAATCATCATTATCATTATCATTATCATCATCATCAACATCATCATCATCATCATCATCATCATCATCATCATCATCATCATCATCATCATCATCATCATCATCATCATTATTGTGCACCAACATCTTCATTATAATGAGAGTGTTAAAATGGTTTTAATATAGTCCTATTAGGAAAACTGCAACATCCCAGGTCATGTTTTTCAACAAACTGTAACCATTTTCGAACTTAGCTGAGCTATCATTAGAACAAATCTTCGGACCGAGTTCCATGAAGATTGGACTATAAATGTGATTTCTAGAGCGTTAACAAGGTTTAACTATATCCATATAAGGAAAAATGCCCCGCCCCCTGTCAGCCATGTTTTTCAACGGACTGGAACCATTTTCAAATTCAGCCGAGCTATCATTAGAACAAATTGTCGGGCCAATTCGGAATCATGTATCGATTTATTGAATAAACATATTCCCATTTAAATATGTTTTACGTTACTGTAGCAATGGGTTGTGTCAAGCAGTCTGTTCGCATGCTAAAAAATAGTGATTCTAAATGATAATGACGGAGACGGACCTTGACTTTATGGTTTGAAGTAGTTGTGTATTTGTGCTGCCATAATATCTGAAATTAAACAAAGATAAGCGAAGTGGAAAAAAACATTGTGGGATATTGGATAACAATACATGGCAAAAAACATTTTGTCATTAGATATACTTATTTTTACTTGAAATAAGATTTGAACAAAGATGAAATAAACATTCATATTTGAAATGGGCGACGCCATTTTGTTTTTAAAATGAAATTACAAGGCGTCAGGCTCTAGTGCGCTCGTTAAAATTGAACTTCTATACTGCAGCACAAAGAAAAGCAAACAATCAAAGATAAAATATTTTGAATCTGTAACTGTTATTTGAATTGTTACTTTAAAAAAACGTAACAAGGAAAAGCCTTTTTTTTTAAAGAGAGTGACACACAAGGTGATTTGCAAGATGAAAAAGAGATCAATATCGCATCCGAACTCCAAAGTATACACCAAAAACTTAGCAATAGGCTAACCAAAGACAGCAGTGATCTAAAAGATTAATAAACAAGCGATGTGTTTGTTAAACACTATGTCCCCATATATTTGACCTTTGACCTTGAAGGATGACCTTGACCTTGACCTGTTACCACTCAAAATGTGCAGCATTATGAGATACACATGCATACCAAATATGAAGTCTTTATCTTTAATACTGCAAAAGTTATGACAAATGTTAAAGTTTGCACAAACAAACAAACAAATAAACCAACCAACTAACCAACCGCCAGGGCAAAAACAATATGTCCCCCTCTATAGTGGTGGGGGACATAAAAATCTACAGTTAAAAGAAGAAATGATAGGTTCACTCGTCCCTAGAATAGAAAAGGTTTAAAGGGAGTTGTTCGAAAAGGAGCTAGAGAACGGTAAATTAGTTAAAGAAATTGAAAAGTTAGGAAAAACATTAATGAGCAAAACAAAACACGAAAATGAAAGGCTTCAGAAACAAATACAAAGCCAAGGTGAAACCAATGAAAGAAAAATAACACATGAACTGGAACAATATAGTAGGCGCAGCAATAACAAACTAGAAGGAATTCCAGACAAAGACAACATATAAAAACATACCCGATCTAAACCTTACAACGAACGACATTCACATTTCACATAGAGTCGGCATATTTAAGAGAAATAAAGACAGACCCATTGTTCTTTAAATGGTGTCCAGAATGAAAAGGAGCTACATAATGCGTCAAGCAAAGCACCTACGAAAACAGAGTGCCCCAATTTACGTCAACGACTACCTAACTAAATTAAACGCTCATTCATTTGCATGCGTGCGAAAAACACAGACGGGCATAGCGACATCCGCATGGTCCCGTAATGGTATAATACACTATAGGGACGTAAACGGACACATTCACAAAGTGTCATAGGAGCAGTTCCACTACTGGATAAATCTACAGTATATAACATATCCCACGAGAAACTCGAGGACTTTGCACACTAGATTTCAAAGCAATTACTATGAATGCGTATGGTCACGGATAGGAAATTTTTTAAAATGTACAGGTGAATGAATGTAATAATAGCACATGAACCAATATGTAAACTAAAAGTGCATATGTAAATAAATGTAGTGTTATAATGTATTATTTTCTCCCTCACTCCGATCGTCCAAAAATATATTAATTCTTTGCTTACTAGCAAACAAGTGACAACAAACATTACAACAAACACCACATCTAGAAAGCGGTCCGCTTTTATTGTATCCGTTTAACGAACAGGATTTATGTAAGTAGACAAGTACATTAACAGATCATAGTTCTTGCCATTTCTAAACCCAGGAACAAAATATCTTTTTTAATTAAGTAAAATATATTATTTTCACACAAAATGGATAAACTCTACATAAACTCCAAAATAAACATTATTTATTAAACTAGAATGTGTATAAAATGCAACACGACTCGCCCAGGAAAACCCAGAGATAAAAACCCTTTTCGAAGGTCTAAGGAAAAGGCTCTAGAAACCTTTGCCTGTTTGTCAAAATGTCATGTTGCCGAATGTTGGGCCTAACCCATACTAGTAGACTAGAAAAAATACAATGCCATTAACACAACATTTCAACAGCAAAATTCTATATGAAACATGTACATTTAAACGAATTATCTTCTATACTGAAATGAACATATCCATTAACCGAAGCTTAAGATTTCCAACGACCGTGATTGGCTAACAATGTATCATCTGTAATTTTTCCGCTATTAGAAGCAGCGGAGGCTCCCCTATGCTCTGAATTGCTTCTAAAAATATCTCCCTTGTCCTGGTATATGATAAAGGAGAATCGGTGTCGCACATAACATAATTACCTTTATTTTTTCAAATATCTAACTTTTGTAAAAAGATATTAGTTTGAAATAATGTGAGCCCCGCCGCGGCAATATATCTCTTTAACCAAGATACCGAACATAGCCGGTTATCTGTTTGGCAAAGCAACATTATTACCAGATTTTAATTGAGCACATTTGCTATGTTTTATAAAAAATAGAAACATGAGAATCGTGAAAAGATAAAAGTTTCTATTTTAAACTCGACAACTCATCAAATCTGCAAAGAACAAATACCCAAGATACACATCAAACATATCCACAGTTCTTTCTTTTTCATTGGCTTGGCCAAATTTCGCTTGCATCTTTCAAATGTTAATTTCACAGGATTGTTCTTACAAAGATTTTGCTCTAAAAACAATTCATGCTTCCAACTTATGCTGTAAAAATACGCATCTACAATCGCACTCGAAAATTGTTTGTCCACTAATTCACTTAGAAAAACACGTACACATGCTTCTTTTGCCAGCAACGAAATAAAACCATGTTCGCTGCACCGCTTTTGAAATGTGTCAAAGATATAGGTAATACGTTTTGTTTGTTTTCTTGGATTTTGCTGCTCTGGCTATGTCCGATATCGTCTGAGCCGCGTGTCCCAAGCTATGATGTGCACTAAATTCACCAATATCGTTCCATTCACTGCTATGCCAACTTTGCTGAAACAATATACATGTATATATATAACGCCTTTCATCAAATCATTGTTTCATAATACATAAATATGAAGCGAGAACATATCATATTATTAACTTCCTAAACAAACAAAACAAATCGTAATTTCCTCAAATTCTTTTTATTATTATGAGTTTTTCGTTTTGTTTTAAATAACCATATGTTTACTCCGATACATGTTAATGCATAAATGGGCTCACATCAAGTATGCTCATTAAAAACATATTTGCATATCTTAAAACAAATCAATGTGAATCCTCAATAAATACACATCACATCTATGCATACATACACACAAATCTCACGCCCTGAGACAACAGCGTATCATACTTGAACATCTGAATACAGATCACCGTGGATCTGTTCTGAATACACATTACATCTATACATTGATACACATAAATCTCACACTCCGAGACAACAACGTATCATACTTAAACATCTGAATACAGATCACCGTGGATCTGTTCTGAATACACATCACATCTATACATTGATACACACAAATCTCACACTCCGAGACAACCGCGTATCATACTTGAATATCTGAATACAGATCACCGTGGATCTTTTCTGAATACACATCACATCTATACATTGATACACATAAATCTCACACTTTGAGACAACAGCGTATCATACTTGAACATCTGTATACAGATCATCGTGGATCTTTTCTGAATACACCTTACATCTATATATTGTGTTATATATATATATAATAATAATAATAAGAAGAATAATTAGAATAATAACAATAATAATACACGAAATACAATCAATAGAAATGGCGGTATGATGAGCGCGACATTTCACAAATACTCAAATACTAAATAACAAATATCTAAAATACGATAAAAACGTTAAATCCAGATAACATAACAATGACATATGTTAAGTGTTGTATTTACCTGTAGGTTATAAATTAAAGCCTACAAATATGGATAGTATTCAATGTGCAATAAACAACGATCAGCCTTGTTCAATGCTGTGTGAGTTCTGCGGTGCTCGTGCAGAAAATGCGGGAAGATAGGTTACATTCAACTATGTAAGATTCAACTAAAAACCCACATATTCCCTACACTAAATAACCTTAATTTCTTTTACTACTTCTGTACTATCGATCTAATACAATTATACTTACACCCTACGACATATTCCCCCCTCTTTAAAAAATGACGTCCCGACATTTTACAACAATTGTAAGACGAACACGCGCGACATACGCGAATGTGTACGCGCGTTTAAAAGAACAAAACGATGAATGAATAAATCATGCGCAACAAAGTTAATGTCATATACTCAATGACATGTCGCAAACGCATGTATGATTACATAGGCGTATAAACGAAATATAAACATATTTCTATTATAATGTACACTTTAACTAAAAAAAAAATGCACATTACCAGCTACAGTACATTTAAGTTACAAAAGTACATAAAGTAAGAAATTTACACTAAACTTAAATTCACATAACCAGAAACAATACATAAAATAAAACAAACGCACCTTAATACACAAAAGCGATAGACTGTACCAATTTTTTTAACACATATATTGTTTCCTCGTGCATTTTTACACTGTATGTTTACTACTCTTCATATTTCGTATTGTCCGCTTGTTTGCCACATTGGCACACGTCTTTTTCTCGCCGACCTTCGTGGTACCGGATGTATGTCCGATGGAACAACATCGTCGATTCGACTTCCCATTCCACGTCGTTGAGGAATAACATACTTCTTGTTCTTTGGTACGATATCCTCCCCAACCGACTTTGTTGATTTGTCGTTTGGCAGTCCTAGTGTTAACAGGAGGTTGCGATGGAGCCTGCGAACATGTCTTGCTCGTGGATCATCTCTCTGGACTTCATAGACAGGAATGTCCGGTTTAGGATGATCCACAACAAGGTACGGTTCGTTTTCCCATTTGTCACAGATCTTGTGTTTTCCGCGCACGGTGACGTTTCGTACTAGTACAAGATCACCTGGTGCAATTTTCGCTGCGTGTGCCTTTTGGTCGTACAGACGTTTGTTAACCTCTGCTGTCTTAGTAGATGTCTCCTTGGCTTTCTTGTAGGCGTCTATAAGGCGTTCACGAAGTTTTCGTGCATACTCGTTTGTAAACTTCGCATGGATGTCGTCGGTGTTCAAACCAAGTAGAGCATCTATTGCCAGTCTAGGGTGGCGACCAAACATTAGATAGTACGGTGAATAACCAGTACTGTCATGTATTGTTGCATAATATGCATGAACCATTGGTCCAACGTGATCTTTCCAGTTGCTCTTTTTATCTTCATCCAGTGTCCCTAGCATCTTCAACAGGGTTTGGTTGAACCGTTCTACCATGCCATTACCCATAGCATGATATGGGGTAGTACGGAACTGGTTGACACCTCCGAGACGACATAGTTCCGTTATCAAGGTGGACATAAAGTTTGCTCCCTTGTCGCTATGAATTCGCTCCGGAAATCCGTAATTTACAATGAACTTTTCAAACAAAACTCGAGCAGTTGTCCTCGCAGTTTGATTTGTAGTTGGGTATGCTTGGGAATATCTTGTAAAGTGGTCAGTTACAACTAGTATATGTTCGAAACCACCTTTCGACCTTTCAAGACTAAGGTAGTCTATACAAATCAACTCTAGCGGGGCAGACGAGGATATGTTCACAAGAGACGCAGGCTGTGGTGCGGCCTTGCGTCGGATACACCTGGGACAAACAGCCACCTTATCGCGAACAAATGTGTCTATTCCCGGCCAATAAAACCTCTGTTTGAATAGAGACGTGGTTCGATCCCTTTCTTGGTGTCCAAGATCATCATGCAAAGCTTGAAATACCTCGTTTCTTAACGTAGAAGGAAAAACAAGTTGATGGTATTGCTGTCCACAAAGCACACCGTTACGGTACAACACGCCATCCCTAAGTTCCAGCTTATCCCAATCGCGCCGATACTTATCTACCTCAGATATGTTGCCCGAAGCCCGCGTAGCTGACGGCCAAGTGCCTTTCCGAACGTGGTCAATAAGTATGGATATTACGGGATCTTTCACCTGAGCTTGTCTCCAGTCCTTGGAACTCAGTGCGTATGCTAACAAAACATCATTAGGAACTGTTGTACTCGCTTCAGCCTCCACGTCTAATATACTGTCTGGAGCAACGGTGCTGACAACTAATGGCAATGTTTCGACTGTAGCTGTGACTGACGTCGTCAAGGCTTGTATGGTCTGTGGGTCAATCTGCATGCGACTTAAACCATCAGCATCCGCGTTGCTCTTTCCGGGACGATAGCGAGCAGTGAAGTTGTAATTCGCTAAAGCTGCCATCCAACGTTGACCTGTGGCATCGAGTTTTGCAGAGGTGGTAACGTAAGTAAGCGGGTTATTATCCGTGATTACTTCGAAATTTGCACCATATAAATAGTCATGAAATTTCTCAACGACTGCCCATTTCAGTGCTAGAAATTCGAGTTTGTGCGCTGGATAATTTTTCTCCGATGGTTTAAGAGATCTACTAGCATATGCGATGACTCGGTCCTTTCCATCTTGATGCTGGTAAAGAACAGCACCCAAACCTGACCCTGATGCATCAGTGTGTAAGATAAATGGCAATTCATAGTTTGCATATGCCAATATTGGTGGATTTACCAATGTCTCAACCAAAGCGTTGAACGCTTCCTGTTGTGCAGCTTCCCATTTAAATTTTGGTTTCTTTGTACTTTTGTCAGTTTTCTTATTCTTCGTGGGCTGACCAACAAGTAAATTGTTCAGTGGTCGAGCAAATTGTGCAAATCCTTTAATAAAAGGTCTATAGTAACCAACGAAGCCCAAAAACTGTCTGACTTCTTTGACCGTAGAAAGAACTGGCCAGTTGGCGATGGCTTCGACTTTCTTTGGGTCTGCTTGAATCCCATCTGCGGAGACCACGTGACCAAGATAAGTTATCTTAGTCTGGAAGAATTGGCACTTCGAAGGGTTAATTTTAAGGTTGTATGAAGCTAATCTTGAAAAACACTGGTCTAGTCTATTGATATGGGAACTGATATCGGAAGAAAAAATGATGATGTCATCTAAATATATTAGGCAATCACGAAGATTCAAATCACCCATACATCGCTCCATCAGGCGTTGAAATGTTGCAGGGGCATTACACAACCCGAAAGAAAGCCTGTTGCATTGAAAAAATCCTAGCCCGCCACACTGAAATGCTGTCTTCTCTTTGTCCGACTCTTCTAACTCTACTTGCCAATACCCGGATTTTAAATCTAATTTAGAGAAATACTTCGATCCGGATAAAAGGTGTAATGTGTCTTCGACCCTCGTTAAAGCGTAACTGTCTTTCTTTGTTCGTTGATTAAGACGCCGAAAGTCTATGCAAAATCGTATGCTGCCATCTTTCTTCCTCACTATCACACAGTTTGAAGACCACGGAGATGTTGACTCACTAATTGCACCGGCTTCTAACATATCTTTCAGATGTTCTCTAACTTCATTAAAGAGTGCTGGTGGGATTCTTCTGTACGGCTCCTTGAATGGTCCTTCATTGAGAAGTTGTATCTTATGTTTAACGGCTTGAGTGTGACCCATATCTAAACTGGATTTCGGAAATATAGCATCCCATTTTTCAATCAAGTTGTAAACGTGGGTCTTTTGTTCTTCTGTTAATTCGGAGTCATCAAGGTCTACTTTATAGTTCTGTTCTAAATGTTCATTTGTTCTTTTGTTTTCTCTTTCAGATGCTTTGACATGATTTATAGTGGCATTCAGCGGTTGGAATATAGGTGCTTCACGCAGTACTTTTACCTCATTCAACTGACATAAAGTCTGTTTGGCTTTTATTTTAATCGGTCTAGCTGTCACGTTGCATATGCGTACAGGTATCCGAGCTGTCTTTCTAATTGTGTCGATACGTACAACTCTTGGGCATATGATGGCGCTGTGGCATTGTATGTCTTCTATTGGCTCGGTTACAGCTTCATTCATAATGCCTTGTTTTCTGTAAAAGCCGGTCACGGTTCTGCTTTCACCAGGATGTAATGTTATAGGCTTAGTAGCGGTAACTATTCCAATATCTGCATTAACAGACATAAATCCAGCTGCCCATACATCATTTATTGTTGAACTGTCAGCATTACATTTTAATTCTCTTAATACATTTTTGCCGAGCAAAACATGAGCAGTACCATAATATTCTTTCACTGGAACTATAAGCAAAATAGTATTGGCTATACAATTCTGGCTTTGGTGACATGCCTTCATAATATACTTCAGTGATGGTGCTTACTTGTGACCCGCTATCAAGCAGTGCTGTAGTATGTATTCCATTCAATTTGATTTGATCTAAGTTGGCATCACCAATCATGCGTTGTAATATTTCTTTATTTGTCCATGTTTCAGGGTTTATTGTTCTTTTCTCGTTTCCACTCTCATCCAACTCTGCAATAAGAGCTTCATCTAGTTTAAATGTGTCTTGTGTTTGTCATTATTTTGGCAACCTGTCTCTGGGTTACTACTCATTTGTTCATAGGTTTGATTCCCACGGAAAAATCTATTGTTTCGTGGGCGGTATCCACCTCGGCCCCTAAATGTTGAATTGTTCCTAAAGCCTCTATATAACTGACCTCTGTTGTAACATCTATTTCCGGTTTCTGCTACCATGGGTGGCCTTTGTCGTTCTTCTGACAAGCTGTTTAGTTTTTCTTCCATTGACTTAATTCGTTCTTTTAATTCATCCAACAATTTTATATGAGGGTCGAATTGTTGAACATGAATTTGTTTCTTGATTTCTGGTTCTTTGTTCACCTTCATCTCTAGTTCTTCTCTTCTCACTTTTCTTTTCAGTTCTTCAAATGTTATTGATGATTCAAAAAACAATCGCGTCGCATTTTTCAATTCAACATTTCTGAGATGTTTCCAGAATCGTGTTTTCAACATTCTTTCTTTACTGCATGTCTGGATTTCCCCTCTGTTTATGGCTTTCTGAATTATTTCTTAAAGTCGGATGCCCCATGCCGAGATGTCTTCGTCTTTTTCCTGCTGTGCGTTGTAATATTCTTCCATTAGTTTTTCTCCACTTTTAATATCTCCATAATTGCTTTCTAAGGTTTGTAAGATTTCTTCGCTAGTTGCTGTGGGTCTAAGTGTTGTCAATACTTTCCTAGGTTTTCCACTTATGGCATTTCGTATCGCTTGTCTTAATATTTCCTTATGATAAATGTTCGACTCGAGGATACTTTTAATTTCAACTTTCCAATCGTTAAATTAGTTTGGGTCAGAAAATTTTGGAATATTCGGTTTGATCATAAACGTTTTGTGATTATTGTCTACTGAATCCTTTGCTTCCTCTTTATTGACGTGATGGTATTGTTTTCTAGTAGGTTGATTATCAAATTGACTTATGATGGTCTCTTTGTCAAACAAACTTTGTTCTAATTCTGATCTCTGTTTCATTAGAGTCTGTATTCTCTTCCTTTCTTCTCTCAATCTCTCTTCATTATCAAATTGACTTATTATGGTCTCTTTGTCAAACAAACTTTGTTCTAATTCTGATCTCTGTTTCCTTAGAGTTTGTATTCTCTTGCTTTCTTCTCTCAATCTTTCGTTTTCCTTCATTTCTTTTAATTGAGTCTTCATCTGAATAGTTTTGACCATTTCCATCTCTCAATATTTCATCATTTTAATCTGCTCTTCTAAATTTGCTATATCTTCAAGTTCATAATCACACTGATCCTTGTCCCGAGTACCATAATCATCACGTTCTCTTACTTTCTCTCTCTCCATTTTAATTCTGTCCTCAGAATTAACCTTATTCAGACAATTTTCTTGCAACGCCTTATCGTCTAACCACTTAAGTTCTTTGTCTACAGTATCTTCGCTTGCGTTTGACCACATACTCAATCCTTCAAATCTGTTACTTAATTGATCTAATTTGTCGTATTCATCAACTGTTATAAGTGTGTGTCCTCTATCTGTATTCCGCTCGTATATGTCAAAATCTCTCTGGTATTCGGTTATCCTCTTGCCACTTCTGTATTCATATCCACAAGCTCCCTGTTCATCATCATTTTCAAATTCAATACCAATGTCAGTTTCTCTCATTCTATGTACTCCTAATTCTAACGCTTTCCTTCGTTCCTTAAGTTCTCTTATTTGATCATCATCTTGTTTCTGCCTTAAGTTTTTCCTCTTCTTTAAGTCTATTTAATTCATCCTTGTCATGTCTAGCCTTTCTTCGTATTTCAATTTGTTCAATTCTCTGTCTCTCTAATTCACTAAGCTGTTTCATTTCAATATCTCTATCCCTCTGTTTTATCCATTCAAGTTCTCTTTCATTTGCAATCCTATTAGCTTCATCTCTCACCACTCCTCTCCTTCGAAGTCTCTTTTCCCTATTTGTTATATCACCTTTCATGTTTGGAGAATGACAATTCATAAATATACAGCACAATGATTGCAAATATATTCAAATAGGTACTTCACTTCAAATGAGAGTCACACAACTGTCAATAATCAGCGACTAAACTATCACTATATCATATAAAATATCTCATTGTTCACGCTCTAAACAACATTAAAATTCATAATTCACTTAAAAAAACAACAGTAACAACAACATCACAATGTACATTAATTGTATTAACTTATGAACACGCTTCACGTAAGTATTCTTTCAATTAAACTAGATGTTATTAAACTATGCAAAACTGTTGTAATTAATCGAGTTATTTAAAAGTATTACATCATTTAATTAAATGCTTAAAGCCACAATACTTATTCATTCGAATGCTTAATTTCAATTTGAATAAGCAATTTATTATTTTATTTTTATTTTCAACAAAATAAATAAATGGTATTTAAATTTTAAATAATAATTAATAATTAATTAAATAATTCAAATTATAAGTGTACTTATTGTACAATAAACACAATTAAAAGTGTGTTCCTATAATAAAAACAAATACAAAACACAAATACAATTTGATAAAGCTACTTTAACACAATATCAGTTGTAATACGTCACAGTGCGCAATTTATTTCCGGTAAATCGACTTCCGTTACATCGATATCCGGTTCCAGTTCAAAGTTTAACTGCTGCGCTGACGCGATATTTATAATAACTATCAGTACTAGTCAATAATTATCCAATCATAAACTTAAGCGTGCGCTCTTTACGCTAGCAGCAACGAACCGATATCGATAAACTCGATAAACTCTTCTATCCGCAATATATGTAAAATGTACAGGTTTATACTGTAAACCTTTACAAATTCCGAATTAAATTAACGCACGACCGCGAACGATTCGAATCACGCTACCTTGCAAGGATTTTCTTTAGTCACCTTTATTTTGCAATGAAATTGGTTTAAACTAATTTCATTGAAAAATAACTTTCAACAAAACGGTCACGTTCACCATATACCGCTGCAATCATAAAAAGCACGGGTATATCGAGCTAACTGTTAATAAATAAGGACAGATTGGGGGGTTAACTAATACTGCTAGTGACTAAAGATACAAACTGGCTTTTACTAGCTCTAAATACAGTAATGTGTTTTCATAACTGACAAATCTACATAGCAATCTATTGTTTAAAGGATTAGTTGTCCATGTATAGAAGTGTTTTGCTCAAATGCAGGGGCGTAGGTTAGATTGCATGCAACTTAAATGTTGGTGTTGTGATTCCTAAATGTATTGTTAAAAAAAATGAAATATAAAAAATGGTACAACGAAAATTAAAACGCTCACCACACCACCGTAGAAATGAATCGTCAACAACGAAACACAATGTTCACACACTGTCACAAATACACTTAATGTCAAAACTCCAGCGTAGAATTCTCTGGTCTTGTGATGTAACTGTCAAGAAGAAGGAGGAGGCCTTTTAAACGTTTCGTACCAACGGGTTCCCGAATATCAATGGTACCGTCTAGAAGAACCGGTCTACCAATCTGCACTGCATTCCATTTGGCCAAACATCAGAACACGTTTGGCGCCATTGTCGTCCGACCTAGCTACGCCTATGCGCTCTCGGATAAATAGACAACAAGTCGAGGATCTTTTGTCTGATAGATTTGGATAGGAATAAATCCCTGTAACAAATATGTAAATAATAATAATAATAATAATAATAATAATAATAATAATATATATAATAATAATAATAAGAAGAAGAATTAGAATAATAACAATAACATAACAATGACATATGTTTAGTATTTTATCACACTTTTACAGCGAAATCGGTTGATTAAAGCCCCGTTTATTAAATTTCATCTATAATCAACGGCAAGGCTATAATCAATGGCACGAAATGACGTCATCAACTGCCGAACTGGACTATTTTTTCCCACGCACCTCGTCACCTGTATTTGCCATGTGCATCAATAATAAAAACAATCTCAAATGTTTGTCAATCTTAATGACCTTAAAACAAAGGAAAGTAGCAAAAAACGTGTTTTTTTGGTCATTTATTGTCATTAAAACCTAGTATTAGGTAAATTTAACACTATGCAAATAGGTTCTGTTGTTGTTGCTCCCCTTTGAAGAAGTCAGTTCGAGTTGCTCCCCTTTGATCGTAGAAAACAATCGTCTGGACCAAGAAATCCTGTGTTAATTTACAAGCTGTACTCGGATATGCGTCCATCTGATTTTTCTTCAAAGCATCTTTTCTACCTGGCAATACGCACAAATGACACTGCATCCCGGTGATTCTTGCGTCAACAATTTGGTGTCAACAAGTTAGGTCAGATGCTGAAGGCCATGGCAAAAGACGCCGGCTTTCTCAAGCACAAGAGAATAACGAACCACTCAGTTCGCAAATTCCTGGTCCAAAAACTTCGAAATGCAAACATTCCACCCACTGAAACCATGGCCATAACAGGGCACAAAAATGTCCAGTCCTTAACCAATTATGCCAACATTTCTGTTGAACAGCAGCAAAAGTGTTCATTCTTGCTCAGTCCAGTAAATGTAACAATCCAACAGATTTCTCTTGTTTGCCTTCACGCACCGAAACTATGGCCGAAATGCAGCCTAGACAACCATTGTCTACCGTCGAACAAGTTGATCTTAATGTTTGCCCCACCCAGTCACTTCACCAGCAAATGTCTTTCTCTAGTTCGAACAACTTTGCCTCACAATTCTTTGGTGCCACTTTCAACATTCAAAATGTTAATGTATATAATTAGCTTAAATCCAAGTAATCTTTGTTATTTCGTCACAAAATAACCACATATTATAACAAAGAAGCAAATAGTGTGCACCTCGTGATCGACTCGATAGTTTGATATCGAAAGTGAATTGTGTGTGATGTTAGGCTACGTTGTAAACAAATGTAATTCCTTGTATATAACAACTAAATGTCATATTGATATCATAAAACTTAAAGATTTGCAATTCAATATGATTAAATTTGTAATAAATAACGCTCGACACTTTGTTACAGAACGATATTCTGAATAAAAAAATGATTATTTGATCAGCGGTTATTTTTGGAACGCGGAGTAATACACTGACCTTGGTTACACTACAGTCATTATCAAAGTACGACAAACACTCATGAAAACTTATTTTTGTTTAAATAAAAAAAGTTTACTGAATAAAAAGTGGGATAAATAGAATAATAGGTCAGTGTTGATTATAGATCAGGTTTATCATGCTCGGCACGAAATCGAAAAAGCACTCGCCAAGGCTCGTGCTTTTTGTTTTCTAAGCCTCGCATGATAAACCTGATCTATAATCAACACTAACCTATTATTCTCTATGTATTACCCTGTAGGTTATAAATTAAAGCCTACAAATATGGATAGTATTCAATGTGCAATAAACAACGATCAGCCTTGTTCAATGCTGTGTGAGTTCTGCGGTGCTCGTGCAGAAAAAAGCGGGAAGATAGGTTACATTCAACTATGTTAGATTCAACTAAAAAACCCACATATACCCTACAATAAATAACCTTAATTTCTTTTACTACTTCTGTACTATCGATCTAATACAATTATATTTACACCCTACGACAATTGATACACACAAATCTCACACTCTGAGACAACAGCGTATAATACTTGAACATCTGAATACAGATCGCCGTGGATCTTTTATGAATACACATCACATCTATACATTGATACACATAAATCTCGCACTTTGAGACAACAGCGTATCATACTTGAACATCTTGACACAGAGCACCGTCGATCTTTTCTGAATACACCTTACATCTATACATTGATACACACAAATCTCACACTCTGAGACAACAGCGTATCATACTTAAACATCTGAATACAGATCGCCGTGGATCTTTTCTGAATACACATCACATCTATACATTGATAAACATAAATCTCACACTTTGAGACAACAGCGTATCATTCTTGAACATCTGTATACAGATCATCGTGGATCTTTTCTGAATACACATTACATCTATACATTGATACACACAAATCTCACACTCTGAGACAACAGCGTATCATACTTGAACATCTGAATACAGATCACCGTGGATCTTTTCTCTGAAAACAGTGCGCCTCGGATCCTTTTCTCTGACAACAGATCACCGTGGATCATTTCTGAATACACTTCACATCTATACATTGATACATATACATCTCATACTCAGAGACAACAGGGTATCATATTTGAACATCTGAAAACAGATAACCGTGGATCTTTTCTCCGATTACAGATCACCGTGGATCCTTTCGGAATACACTTCACATCTATATGATGATACATTTAAATTAGTGATGGCATCGAAAACCTATATCGGTATTCGAATATTCGCAAATCCATTCAATCGAATATTCGAATATTCGCATAAAACGGCTGGATTTTTTTAACTTCTATTTCTCAGTTTCGTATCCGGTAGGGATAATAAATATTTATTGACACAGAAAATTGAATATACAATTGTAGTGTTTAGAAATAGAAAGAAAATGTAGCTTAATTGTAAAAACAAACTTTAAAAAAGCCTATTTAGACGAAATATATCAGAAAAGAGTGAAACTTGTTCTGTGTTAACTTCCATTGTTTTGTAAGTTATATCCGTTTGCTGAATACGAGGCTGTTTATTAACGTTGCTATCGAATAAGTGTATCGCTGTCGGCTAATACTATGACCGATACTGTAATCGGGCACAAATAGAAGGAAAACATTATGTCATAGAATGTTATTTTATTTTTAAATTTTAAAGTAACGATAGCATGGACGTGTATCTAAAGAAACATATTAATAAGGCATGCACAGTACACCAACTATTCAAGAACAAATATAAGGAAAAACAAAATGTCATAGAATTTTATTTTTATTTGAAATTTTAAAATAACGATATCATGTACGTTTATAAAAAGAAACATTTTAATGTCTTTTAAAACTGTGATCACAGAAACTAAATTATTATTCGCCAGTCAATTGAAGCCCTTTATTGTCACCTAATTGAAAAAAAGAGTATTTGTTTGTTAATAAATGTTCGTTTTGGGATATTATTTTAACAAAACCAAATAAGAAAATGTTATTTATTATTATTATTATTATTATTATTATTATTATTATAGTCAGTCAGTCAGTCAGTCAGTCAGTCAGTCAGTCAGTCAGTCAGTCAGTCAGTCAGTCAGTCAGTCAGTCAGTCAGTCAGTCAGTCAGTCAGTCAGTCAGTCAGTCAGTCAGTCAGTCAGTCAGTCAGTCAGTCAGTCAGTCAGTCAGTCAGTCAGTCAGTCAGTCAGTCAGTCAGTCAGTCAGTCAGTCAGTCAGTCAGTCAGTCAGTCAGTCAGTCAGACAGTCAGACAGTCAGTCAGTCAGTCAGTCTGTCAGTCAGTCAGTCAGTCAGCCAGTCAGTCAGTCAGCCAGCCAGCCAGCCAGCCAGCCAGCCAGCCAGTCAGTCCTCTGGGTCATAAAGAAGTGTTTGGGTGTGTTGATTGCATGTATTCATTAAACGAAACCATTCAACCATTCAGTTCATTTTACAGTATGTTGTATTTCGCCTCTAGATATGATGTGTTAATCAGCGTTAATATGTTTTCCATATTCACATGTATTGCGTTCTGCTTGGGGACGTTTTGAGATCGTATCGCAGAAAATCACGTTTACGAAATTTATAATAAAACAACGATATCATGTACGTTTATAAAAAAAAACATTTTAATGTCTTTAAAAACTGTGATCACAGAAACTAAATTATAATTCGCCAGTCAATTGAAGCCCTTAATTGGCACCTAATTGAAAAAAAAGTATTTGTTTGTTAATAAATGTTCATTTTGGGATATAATTTTAACAAGACAAAATAAGAAATTATTATTTATTATTATTATTATTATTATTATTATTATAGTCAGTCAGTCAGTCAGTCAGTCAGGCAGGCAGGCAGGCAGGCAGGCAGGCAGGCAG
The DNA here is from genome assembly GCF_020536995.1 of Dreissena polymorpha. Classification (NCBI taxonomy): domain Eukaryota; kingdom Metazoa; phylum Mollusca; class Bivalvia; order Myida; family Dreissenidae; genus Dreissena; species Dreissena polymorpha. The sequence goes on from NC_068367.1 coordinate 31,304,047, forward strand.
GTAGGCAGGCAGGCAGGCAGGCAGGCAGGCAGGCAGGCAGGCAGGCAGGCAGGCAGGCAGGCAGGCAGGCAGGCAGGCAGGCAGGCAGGCAGGCAGGCAGGCAGGCAGGCAGGCAGTCAGACAGTCAGTCAGACAGTCAGTCAGTCAGCCAGTCAGCCAGTCAGTCAGTCAGTTAGCCAGCCAGCCAGCCAGCCAGCCAGTCAGTCCTCTGGGTCATAAAGAAGTGTTTGCGTGTGGTGACTGCATGTATTCATTAAACGAAACCATTCAACCATTCAGTTCATTTTACAGTATGCTGTAGTTCGCCTCTAGATATGAAGTGTTGATCAGCGTTAATATGTTTTCCATATTCACATGTATTGAGTTCTGCTTGGGAACGTTTTGAGATCTTATCGCAGAAAATCACGTTTACGAAATTGTTGTACACCATTAAGCTTAAAGGATGTGTGTAAGATTCCCATAAACTTCTATTTTATAGCTGACGGATGGAGTTTTACAACAGTTACGTCACGCATCGTTTCATATCATAGTTTGTTATGGTTTTTGTGATTGAAAATAAGCAGTTGTGCTCATTTCATAATTTTGAATATACAGTCAGAAATATTGTGTTTCTGAATTATAAACCGGGCGTAAATCGTGTTAGGATTTAGGACATGGCGAAGTGGCACGTAATTGGTCAGGAAATTCTGAATGGTTGCTAAACCTTTTTTATAGCCTTTTATATTAACATTAGATCAAATGAATAAAATATCTGGGGTTGAGTGTGACACCTTTTCTAAAAAACAAACACTAATTAAAACCAACGCTATCGAATAAACGAACCACAAATACAAGCGTAGACGCTTATTACCTGTGATTTTAACTGTTAGTACAATATGGAAAGGCGGTTTGTTCCGATATAAAAGGGGGGTTATTCCGCATTATACAAAACTATTGAGGGGGTTTCTTCCGCGTATGCAAAATGTGAAAGGGGGTTTCTTTCGCTATGCTGTTTTTAGGGAAGGGTGTTTCTTTCGGAGGGTGTTTCTTCCGTACACCAACGCTGATACGGGCCGCAGTTTGACACGAAGAACGTCACATCAAACACGTTTATCCCAAATTATTTCGGGTGACAATTAGTAAGCGGCTCGTAGGTCATTTAATATAGGGGCAATAACGTTTGGAAAAAAAATGCGAATATGCAAATATCAATTTTGATATTCTAATACTGGCCATTCAATCGAATATTCGAATATTCGAATAATTTTGCCATCACTAATTTAAATATCACACTTTGAGACAACAGCGTATCATATCTGAAACGTTTAAATACAGATCACCGTGGATCTTTTCTGAATACACATCATATATATACATTGTAACACACAAATCTAACACTCTGAGACAACATCGTATCATACTTGAACATCTGAATATAGATCACCGTGGATCTTTTCTGAATACACATCACATTGATACACATAAATCTCACACTCCGAGACAACAACGTTAAACATCTGAATACAGATCACCGTGGATATTTTTTTCTGAATACACATCACATCTATCTATTGATACACATAAATCTCAAACTTTGAGACAACAGCGTATCATACTTGAACATCTGAATACAGATCACCGTGGATCTTTTCTGAATACACATCACATATTAACATTGATACACATAAATCTCACACTTTGAGACAACAGCGTATCAAACTTGAATATCTGAATGCAGATCACCGTGGATCTTTTCTGAAAACGCTTCACATCTATACATTGATACACAAATCTCACACTCTGAGACAACACCGTATCATACTTGAACATTTGAATACAGATCACCATGGATCTTTTCTGAATATACTTCGCATCTATATAATGATACACCATTCTATACATAGATGTTGACGTCACTATGTTATTGTCACCTCTATACTTAGACGCATCACACACCTCCATTTGGAGGCATTTATGACTTCGACACAAAGAAGTCCGTGGATGAATGACGAATTTGTTTAAGAAGTAAACATTATCGTTATGATTTAAAATTAAATTGTTATTTTGATCAGTCTTATGGTATTACGTTAGTGTCAATAAAAAATTTCGTCAATTTTCAATAATTTTGCTCTTTATTCATTTTGTTTTAAACTGTACTTTCGGTTTTATAACAACATGGATCCTTTATTGACGAAATTTTGCAATGAAATAGGGTTTTCAAAACCGCTTAGAAAGTGTCAGAAGGAGTGTCTGGTGCATGTTTTGAAAAGACACGATGTCATGGCTATATTGCCGACTGAGTAAAAGTTTGATATTTCAAGTGGCTCCATTTGCATTAAAAGAGAAGTTCAAGTTGACTTGTTCAGTTTGTTTAATTTTGACAGCCTTAAACAGTATGGGTAGTAATTGTTCCCCCCTCCCCAAGACGTCTCCCCCTAGACGTTTCAATCCCATTTTGGGGATGAACTGTCTACATAATATGAACATGTATATTAGAAGTAGTTATTTGTAATAATTGGTATGGGATTTAATTAATTGTAATTTGTACCAACAAATTACAAGTTGAACTTACTTGGATCTAAATGGAGCAAATAAATACACGTAATATGTAAGAGGGAAAATATAGATACATGAGTTTAAGCACTAAGCTCTGAAGTTATTTGATGGTTGTTTAAGGGAAGCCTCTTACTAATTTTACCAATTAAAAAGATCTAATTATAATTGTTTTAACAAGTGCCTGGATAGAAATGTTCCTGTAAATGATTGAGATAATTGAAAAATTGAGTAAACTCACAGTTTTGATGTTCTTTGATGGTCGTTTTAAGTGATATAGTATGTTACAAATTAAACAATTATAACTATTGTATTAATGATTTGAGATTAGTTGACATCTTTAAAGGGGGATAGTCATTCATAAGATGAGATAAGCACATTTTATAGTTTAAAATTAACACTTTAATGACTTACCATAGTAATATAAAGTAGCATAGAATCTGTTGCAGATCATAAAATGTAAAACTGATGACGAAGAAGCTATACAATTATTTAACACTGCCAGGACTGATAATTTCAAAATAAAAAAATAAAATAATAAAAAATTCTCTACATACCTACCCAAGTTTTTGTGGCATATTTAAATATTATTAATATCATTGGGTTAAATAATTAAGATATCAATATGTTTTGATAACATTTGCTAATTATATTATTAATAATGAAATAATTTCCAAGTAAAGTGCAATTCTGTTTTAATTAGTCTAAATTAGTTATTAGTACAAATGAAAATATCAGTGACATCCAATAATTTGATTATATACATATGAATGCATGAAAACAAAATTTTTGACAGTTACATAGTTTATTTGTTTATCATATTTAACTGTTACAAGGAAAACCGTTTTGAAATTCATATAAATATAATTTTACCATTTTTCAACTCACCAATTGGAATTGGATTAAAGACAACAAAGAACTACAGTTCCACAACCCTGTCCAAGTTTACTCAAACTGAAATAATTCACCAATTGATCGTGTTTAATTGGATTAAAAACAACAACATGTATAAGATACTCATTAGTCAGATTTTTAGAATATTCCATTTATTCCACTAGTACACCAAAATGCACTTACTAATGCTTTACATGCCAAGTATTTTAGTAGATTTTGAAAATCAGGTGTCAAAATGACCCAATGTCTCAAAATAATGAGAGGTCAAAATAAAAATGATAATGGTCAAAACTAAAGTAACTTGAAATGTTCCTAAATGCATGTTTAAGGTTTTGTAATAGCTTATTTATCATAATAACAAACAAAACATTTTCAAAAAAGCTTTATTATTTCCATAAATGATCATTTCTGGTCCTTTTTCAAGTTGGATTGTGGAAAATAAATGTGTCAAAATGATGCAAGGCTAATTTTTTGCAGGAGTCATAAATGAGAAAATTGCAACTTGCTTGCATCAAAATGCAGGATTCTGCTTCAATTGAAATTACTGCATGCAATCTTATTAAAAACAGTTTAAAAAATGAATTCTAAAGCTAAACAACCAAACAAGCTGCTTCATATATAAAGTTAATTAAAGATTTGATATTTCATAAACAAATAAATAATAAATCAAGATTATGCTTCAACCAAACAAGTATACATTTATTTGGAGGAAAACGTCATCACTTAAACTAAAATGGGGGGGGGGGAACAAGAACAACAAGACTATTGCCAAGCAATATATGTCCCCTACCGGCCCCACCATTGTCAGAAATTCCACAATTGTCAGATATATATATATTATTTTTTTTTTGTTGCCATAGCAACCAGACTTTTTGACGTAGGAACAAAATGAAATGACGTGCATAATGTCCATATTGCCATCTATCCATGTTTCACGAAAAAATATGAAGAACTTTTAAAGTTATCGCAAGATCAAGAAAACAACCATTTTCAGCAGTTTTTCTAGTCTATTTGTTGCCATAGCAACCAGAATTGTTGATGTAGGAACAAAATGAAATGACGTGCATAATGTCCATATTGCCATCTATCAATTTTTCAAGTTTCATGAAAACATATGAAGAACTTTAAAGTTATCGCAGGATCCAGAAAACCACCATTTTCAGCAGTATTTCTAGTCTATTTGTTGCCATAGCAACCGGAATTTTTGACGTAGGAACTAAATGAAATAACGTGCATAATGTCCATATTGCCATCTATCCATGTGTTAAGGTTCATGAAAAAATATTAAGAACTTTTAAAGTTATTGCAGGATCCAGAAAAGTGTGACAGACTGACTGACTGACTGACTGACGGACACACAGAGCGTAAACCATAAGTCCCCTCCGCTGAAACCGGTAGGGGACTAACAAGGACTTCTACAACAACAACAACAACTACTACTACTACTTCTACTACTACTACTACTACTACTACTACTTCTACTACTACTACTACTACTACTACTACTACTACTACTACTACTACTACTACTACTACTACTTGGTACACCAGTACTTGGTGTTTACGAAGAAGATAACGAGAACACTCCCAGAGTAGGGATCAAACCCATGAATTACCATTTGCAAGGCAGACAACATCCTCAACACCACAACGACAACAAATTAATATTTGACTCCATGTGCAACATAATTAACCTATTTACACTAAAACAAACATGGAATTTGCGAAATAACTGAAAAATGCATTAAAATAAAAGCAAATTTGAAATTTTGAAACAAAACAACCTAAGCAAAACACACTTTGGAAACATTACGTTATTGAAACACTGATACCATGAACGTTTTAAAAATCAGTAAACAAGTTATGGACTTCATGGTTTTGCATATACACAAGCAAACAAATTTATTCAATAGTAAAACACACTGTCCATATATCTTTTTATTTATACATGCCTCAAATATTCTGGTTGTTAATATGAATACATTTTAAAATTATATTAAAAAATGCGCATATAAATTAAATGGAAAACAAATAATATTATGTCAAGAAATAAAGCTGTAAAAATCTGTTTTTCTTTGATGTTGCGATTAGCACATTCAGCATTTTCAGTAGCTACCGATAAATAAATATATGAAAGTGCCAAATGTGTAATATACCATGACGTCCTCCTCCAAAAGTAAAATCCTTATTATTTCATGCCTGAATAATCCTCTCACTCATTACATGTAAGTTTCCTTGCAATGTTCACAGCGTTTTATTTTGAATCGTTGACGTCCTCAATTCAACAGGTATTACATGTACTGTATTTATGATTTCGAAGATAACAGTCATTGCAACGTGTTTAGTGAATATTACAACAATAGACTTGAAAAGTGGCTCCTTTTGAATCACGAACTGTTTCCAAGAATATCTTATAGCTGACCCGGTTTGATGGGGTCTGTTATTGATAATAATTAATTACCATTTTTCACTTCCGTGTTAATTATGTTTACTGGCGCCATGCTGGAAATAGTCCGCTTTCCGCAATGCTTAGCGTGCATTTACACAGATCTGAAAGATCGTTTGTTGACACATTGATGATACACACAAATCTCCCACTTTGACACAACAGCGAATCAGATCTGAACATCTGGAAACAGATCACCGTGGATCTTTTCTGAATACACATCACATCTATACATTGATACACATAAATCTCACACCATGAGACAAAAGCGTATCATATTTGAACATCTGAATACAGATCACCGTGGATCTTTTCTGAATACGCTTCACATCTATATTTTGTTTAATTCAATATAATACATACAATGTATACATGTATGTGATTATAAAACAAATTGATACCATGTAGCAACAATAATGTTCAAACATGTTATACAAGATATGCTAATATATAATTTTTTAAGAAAAGAAAGAAAAGAAAAAAACAGAAAGGAAAAGAAAAAGAAAAACAACAGAATAATTATGAATAAGGATGAGTTGTATGAAGTGGGTAGAAAGCATACTTGACTTGTTTATGAAAGTTTAATGTGTTTCCACTTTTGTTCAACTATATGCAGCGTATCATTGTTTAGGGCTATTTCTTTTTCTTTTTGAATCTTCAGTTTTAAATAATTGATAAAACAGTTCATTGTTGGTATTTGTTTTCTGTATTTCATGCTGAATATAAAATATTTCATTAATATAATTATGTAGTTCACAGCGTTATTAACCTCTTGTACTTTAAAGGTTTTTAACCCTAACGGATGTCTAAGAGAGATAGTTTAACATTTAATTGTTGTTTCTCTAGAAAGGTTGTCAATTGATTCCATAGAGATTGAATATGTTTACACTCCCAGAAAAGGTGTTCTATTGTTTCATTATGTTCACTACACATATCACATAGATTTCTGTCGGATAGGTTGCACTTAAAAAGATATTTATTTGTAGCTATGATTCTCTGGATGTATTTATATTGAAAATTTCTCAGTGTGCTATCAGTAGTTGATTTATATGGCATGACAAATATTTGTTTCCAATTAAATTCTTTTTCTCCAAGATGGTTTTGCCATTTAGTTTGAGCTTTTGAGATCTCGGCAGGTTTTTTTTTAATTTGAAATGCGTGAAATATTTTGTTTGTTTTGTTTTGCAATAATGTTTTCGACGAATTTTTTTGAGTACATGGTGTGTTATTTGTATTGGTAGCAGATTAAAAATGTACGGGTATACTTTTGATCAATGTGTAGTACCTCAGGAAATTACTTGTAGGTATTCCGAATATGTAGCATAAGTTATCAAAGGAATAGAAGTCGTTTATTCTGTAGTCGTACAATTGATCTACATATTTTATGCTTCGTTCAAACCAATGCTTATAGAAAAATGTGTTATTGTTAGTAGTTATGTCTTATTTGTTCCATAAAATGATTTTACTGTTTATTTTGGTTTCTAAATTATGAGTAACTTTACACGATGCCGATAGAACATTCGATAGAAATATGTTTTTGGTTGAAATTTCCTCTGAGATATTATTGTCGATATTACATTCAAAAAGAAAGGTGTCACCATATGTTTTTAGAATTTTCTGGTAGAATAATTTCCATTTACTCGTATTGGTATTATCTAAATATCTTTTAACCCAACTGCATTTGATTGCATTCAGGAATGAATCCATGTCCGTTAGTCTGATACCTCCATATTCTACTGATTGAATTAATTGAGTTCGCTTAATTTTACCAGGTTTACCGTCCCAGATGAAATTAACTATTTCTGATTTTATATCTTCAAAAATATCATTTGGTGGGTTTGGGAGAACTGTTAGTGTATAAATTAATTAAGGGAGTGCAAACGTTTTCAACACGGTGTTTTTTTTCCGATTAGTGTTAGTTTACGACGCTGCCATGATTTTAAACAATTTTTATTTTTTTGTAATTTAGGCAATATGTGTTTAAGAATTGTTTCATTTTCATTGTTTGTAAAGGTTATTCCTAACGTTGTTGCTTCATCGGATGGCCAGTTGAATTTCATTTCTTTTTTAAGATGAATATTATTTTGTTTAAATTTACCTACTCGTAGCACAGTGCACTTACTTGTGTTTAGTTTAAAGCGAGAGTATACGATTTTGTCAAATATTAATGAATTTATATAAATGTCTAAGAAACTTATTATATATATATATATATATATATATATATATATATATATATATATATATATATATATATATATATATATATATATATATTTCAATATAAAATTAAATAAAAGTTCAGAAGAACATGTGTCGAAACATGCGAAATAAGCCAGATATTTAATTCTGAAATCGAAAAAGGCTGTACAGTCGAATTCGCCAGCATGTATATCATGCATGTACGATGTGAATATGAACTTAGTTTAACGGTTCATTTTAAATGCCTGCAACGATATATATTCATACGACACACGAACACTAACTCTGATCCTAATAAAAAGACGAATGCTTCGGTTATTTTAGGAAAATATGTTCGTCACAATCGGCTCGGGGCGCTAATTTGTCTTTGCTGCATTTTATGAAATTCGCTTTAAGGTACAATTGTTCTTGCCTATTTTGTGTTATTGTTACATATTTTATAAATATATTACAATTTAACACATATAAAAAAATCGTATAATCTCGCTTTAAGACCCGATGTCATTCCAAAAAGGGTTAGCGATTCTATAAGATTATTGAATGAGTCACTACTGTCATTTAAAAAGTAAGTTACATCGTCAGCAAATAAGGACTGTTTTATTTCTTCGTCAGGTTCTAGCGTTATTCCCATTATATGTTTATGTGATTGGATAAAGTGTGACAGATACTCGATGCATATAATAAATAGCGAGGATGAAAGTATTATATAAAGTACATCTATATAATGCCACACCCAAATCTCACACTTTGAGACAACAGCGTATCATATCTGAACATTTATTTACAGATCACCGTGGATCTTTTCTGAATACTCTTCACGTCTATACAAATATACACATATATCTCTCACACCTTGGGAAACAGCGTATCATATTTGACCTTCTGAATACAGATCACTGTGGATATTTTCTGAATACACATCACATCCAAACATTGATACACATAAATCTCATTCTTCGAGACATCAATACACGCTTTATGTAAATCACATCATATATAATACCGTCTTTTACTGTTTTTTTTCAGAAGAAGAATGACTTGAATATTCATGACAGCGCAAACAAACTAAATCATTATACTCATCTTTATAACTTAGTGCTTTCTCTGAAGTCTGAAGTGGCGGTCTGTTCTGCAGTTCCTGGATGACTGGACTTGCTAGAAGTGGGCTGTTGTGGGACGAAGCCTCGTTGGACATATGGGCAGTCTCTAACCACGTGTCCTTTTAGGCGGCAAGCGAAGCACGGTCCGAGGACGAAGGCAAGTTGCTGTCGTTGGAGAAAACCTTCTTGATAACGTCTTGACAGCCTCTCTGCTGATATAATACTAATATTCTTAAACTACAAATGAGTATAATAAATACAATTCATAGCGCCTTTCATAAAATCATCGTTTCATAAAAGTATTGACTGCTTAAACAAACAAAACTAATCGTAATATCATCAAATTAATTTTATTATACATGTTAATGTATAAATGGGTTAACATCAAGACATGCTCATTAAAAACTTATGTGCACATCTTTAAACAAATCAGTAGGAATCCTTAATAAATACACACCACATCTATACATTGATACACATAAATCTCACATTTTCAGACAACAGCGTGTCGTATCCGAATATTTCAATACAGATCACCGTGGATCTTTACTGCAAACGCTTCACATCCAAACAATCATACACATATATTTCAAAATTTGAGACAACAGCATCATATTTGAACATCTGAATACAGATCACTGTGGATCTTTTCTGAATACACATCACATCCAAACATTAATTCACATTATTCTCATTCTTTGAGACAACAATACAAGCTTTATGTATGTCACAGCAAATGTTATACCGTCTTTTACTGTTTTTTCAGATTAAGAATGACTTGAATATTCATGACAGGGCAAACATACAAAATCATTATACTCATCTCTATAACTTAGTGCTTGCTCTGACATCTAAAGTGGCTTTCTGTGGTGCAGTTCTTAGGTAACTGAACCTGCTAGAAGTGCGCTGTTGTGGGACGAAGCCTCGTTGGACGTTTGGGCAGTTTGTAACCACGTGTTCTGTGAGGCGGCAAGCGAAGCACGATCCGAGGACGACCGGAAGTCGCTGTTGTTGTAGAAAACCTTCTTGATAACGTCTTGACGCAGCATATCCGCTGAAATAATACTAATATTCTAAAACTAAAAATGATTATAATAATTACTGTTACAAATATATTGAACCACAACGTGAGTTGTCTCCTGTAAGCGGACCTCGAATGACACTATATCCGCCAAAACTCACGAAAATCCCGTGCATTAGTAAACACGCATGTTTATTGAACTGTTACGAAAAGAATAGCAATGAACAATATGTATTAATGTTAAAGTTTCGAGTTGTAAAAACAGACTAAAACACGCAAACCTTTTGATATTTTTTTTAATCACAAGATCATTTTTTACACAATATTTATTAAAGGAACGTACATGTAGACAAAAGCATTTGCAGCTGTATTTACAATGTTTAACCTAATATGCACATGTGAAATGAAAACGTGGATAAATATTTTTATATCACTTCTATCCATGCTTTTATTTGAACAGTTTATGTGAATAAATGTATTAATATCACTAAAACTAATATGTATCTTAGAAGTCAGCATGTATTTTTACAATTTACAATATTATTTAGGCATTTAACTATTACAGAAAGTAACAGTGTATACATTTCATTTATGCATTTAACTCAAAATATATATTAAACATTTACTTGTTTATCAATACACAAAGTAACAATAAACTTAAAACAGTACATGTATTATAAGTGTGCACGTCAACAAATGACTAGTTACAACGCATACAAAACAAATATGTATATTTAGAGTGTGAATGTAAATATAATTATTGTAAAAATGTCACAACAATCAATATTTGTAAATATAAACAATTGATTTGTAACAATATATCAACAATCAATATTGGTCAATAATCTAAAATAAGCGATAACCTACACATTTATATTTTGTCTAATCACTAATTATATATGTCTTGAACGCACTATGTATGTTAAAAATGTACTTGCCAATAATCATTATGATAGCAATATACCTAATATGTTTATTTAAAATATACATATAAATAAATGTATTAATGGCACTTATATGACTGAACAATACTTAATATTGACCGAGTTGTGCACTAAATTTTCAAACATAGAATAATTTGTGTAAACGTGTTTTTTAATCACATTATAGCAAGTTATGTTATTTAAAATGTAATACACATCTGATGCCTAACCTATAATTTTGCCTTTCGACAGTAGGTAGTTGACACATCAGACATCGGTGTATTTCTCTTTTCCTGATATGAATCAACATCTTTGTCAAGTTATTAAAGACCGATCCTTTAACGACTGTCGCATATTCTCGTATTGTTTAAAGAAAATATTTAAGGAAAGGCATACTTGGACAACAATCGTACTAAAACTGATGTATACTTATATGTTTATTTAAAAAAATACTATGTTTATCTCAAGTAGTTAAGGAAGTACTAAACAATAGATTAAGCATACGTGCATGTACAACAAGTTTAATATTATTGTCATCAACTCACCAATTATTTACAAATTAAGTACAATAAGATGTCTTGAAAACTATCGATTTAACATATTAGCCCAAACGCATATTTCATACCATGAATATGTTTATTCACCTTTTTGAGATAGTATATAAATGGACAAGCACGTACTTACATATCATTTATTATAACCCCATTCTTTATGAGTATTTAAATATGTACAGTTAAAGTAAAGGGGCTAAACAACAAAGGAAAACGTATCAAAATGTTCAAATGGTTAAAAGAAAAGAAATATAATATATGCCTACTACAGGAAAGTCATTAGACGGACACTGTCATTCAAAAAGTAAAACGCGAATGGGATGGTGATATGTGTCTTGTTCTGCGAAAACTGGACATAATGCATGTGCGTAAAGTGTCGTCCCAGATTAGCCTGTGCAGTTCGCACAGGCTGATCAGGGACGACACTTTCCGTTTTAACTAGATTTTCGGTAAAAATGGACTTCTTTTAAACGAAAAATACCATTAAAGCGGAAAGTGTCGTCCATGATTAGCCTGTGCGGACTACACGGGCTTATCTGGGACGACACTTTGCACACATGCATTAAGCCCAATTTTCACACAACAAGACACATATTTAGCTCAGTGTATATCACACAAACAAACAAGGAATCACACTTCTAATAAAAAATAACTCAAATATAAAGGTCAGCAACTTTAATGACATAATAATTGGAAGCATAGCGAGCCTCGACAAACACGAAACACAAATAACATTTATTAATGTTTACGGTCCTAACTAAGATGAAAGTAAATTTTATAAAACATTGCATACCTTCATTAATGACAATTCAGATAAAAATATAATAATTTGCGGAGACTTCAATCCCGTAATCAATCCAATATTATACAAGAAAAACAGCAACTAAAATACATATCTGAAAAATAGGTCCTTTTTGAACGATATAATTGAAAATTGTAACTTGTTAGATGTTTGGCGTACATTAAAGGGGCCGTCCAACAGATTTGGGCACGTATTAAAGCTCGTCATCAACTGCTTTAAATGCTTTATATTGATAAATTTAAACATTCAAACTAAAAATCTCCAGTAAAAAATAAGAATACAATTTAAATAAAGAAGAAAAAACATTAACCTCCACAGGGCTCGAACCACTGATCCCAAGAGTCATGGAAGATTGGAGTAAAATGTCTCCCGACTTTACCACTCCACCATCCACGCTCACGTCAAATGCGGAGGTATTTTTTTAGCTATATAAGCAATCCTCGTAGTTCCCCATAATCGATTCGGTCCAACGACGCTTTAATCTGTTGGACAGTCCCTTTAAATCCATCCGAGCGCAAATTTACATGGCATTCAAACACCAAACCAATTGTATATTGCAGGCTAGACTACTTCCTTATATCAGATTCACTTTGCAATGTAATCGACAACTGTTGCATCAAACCACGTTTCGTGACCGATCATTTCCTTGTTGCTCTAAAACGAATAAATAATATGTGCTATATATTTTATTCTGAAATCGAAAATGTTTGTACAGTCGAATTCGCCATGCATGTAGGATGTGAATCTAAATTTAGTTTTACGGATCATTTTAATTTCCTGCAACGATATCTATTCATACGACACACGATCACTAACTCCGATCCTAATATAAAGACGAATGCTTCGATTATTTTAGGAAAATATGTACGAAATATCTTCGTCACTATCGGCTCGGGGCGCTAATTTGTCTTTGCTGCATTTTATGAAATTCGTCTTCAATGTATAATTTTTTTTTGCCTATTTTGTATTTTTGTAACATATTTTTATCAATAATTACAATTTAACACATATCACAATCGTGCATATCCACTTTAACATTGACCTGTATATTTGTTCGTGTGCATATACAAACACTTGATATGTTAAACAGACTTACAACTTTAAATGGCATTTTGTGTAAAAAAATACAGTTTTGCGGAATTCATCACTGCTTATCGCAAAACGAGGAACGCCCAAGTGTTGCGATTTTGGCTGCTTTGCAATAAGAGGTTAATTAAAATTGAAAGATATTGCTGATTAAGTGGTGGATTAAAGTCCTAGTCCACCGACAATTATTCGATCCATTTAAATTAATACTGTTTAGATGTGATTTCTGTCCAGATTCTTAACCAATACTACTTCGAAACTGCTTCAAATGTACGGAATGTTGAACTATCCATCTTCGCTAGGTAATATGTAGCAATTATAATCATTTATAAAGAGATTTTGATATGCATGCAGAGGTAGTTCAATTTGCACCATGTCCGTTTTTTTCATTTGAATACATGTATAATAATTCTTCAAGGTTGTTATTCGATGTTAAAAAAATGTCGTCAATCTAAACGCAAATTAACATGACATTTATATTGTTTTCAACTGATTCAACGTACACATTAAACGTTCGATCGTTCATGAGACATAATACACACCAACACGCACATACCTTTGAGAATTATAGATATAATACTATGTATTTTAAATATTAAGTTCATTGTCCTTCTGTGGTTAATTTATATCTTTGTTTTGAGCAATTATCGATGTTTAGTCTTCAGACCGCCTTTACTCAAATGTTTAAGGGTAAATCGTATTTTTATAAAGATTAAATAAATTCATAGATATACACTAATTGTTCTAAAATTATGTCGTTGTATCATTCTTGAAGTGTCATAATGTTTATTTTAAATTTTCTTATGAATTTATTGACTGAACACACGGCTGTACGCATATGTTTTACGTCAATGTTACTAATGACAATGTGCATGCTGATCCCAAATGTAATCAATTACAATCAACTGGTCTATAATAGTCAATATTCACCGGCATTTGCATAACAAAGGAAAAGAAATGTATCACGTTCAGCGTCGTTCTGAAATTCGTTTCGTTATGTGATGTCTTAAATAGTAACAGTAAGATTATCTAGAAACTGGTCTATTTTTATTATATTAATAAAAAGTATATATGCCATTTACAGTATTATGTTGTGTGTTCATGTCATTCTTGGTTAAAATGAATAAATAAATTACATAGAGAAATAAGAATATACATGTTAAAGTTTTATTCATTAATGTATAACACAGCAACACCATGTACACATGTATAAAAGCATATGCATCATTTTAAACCGACATATCATAAATTATTAAATTTAACTGCTTCATGATTCAAAAGCTAAACAGCATATAGACGGCTATAATCTAAATAAATACGTATTAAATGATTGTGTAAGTCTTCTCATAAAAAATCTTTACAAAAACACTCAGTTAAACATAGCAGGCGCAGGAAATTCAGTAGTACTTAAAGTAAAATTAGTCATGAAATATGCATGAAGTTCCACGCTTAACTAACGGTTCTGTAGATGAGTATAAATTTGATTTTAGTTGGCGTTGCTTTATGCTTATTTTTTTTTAATTTTTTTTTTTGCTTAATCAAACTTTATTGTTGGTGGATAAAAATATTTATCCCATTTTCAACGCGACATTGACGGTATAACACCTTATGGAATATACTAGCCTGTATTCAACACTGTGGGATATACCTGTCACGTGCACGGACTACTTTTTACTTTATCACTGAATGATTTTTCATAATTAATAAAGTCGAGAAAACTTTAGCTTCAAAATTATACGACGTTCATCCTTTAAATCTAGTCATATGACATAATATTTCGCCATCCGTATAATGAATTAGCTGAATGATGGCGTCATAAAATGACACTTTTTGCATCATTTCCCCCCCCCCCCCAAAATTGACGATTTATTATAAACGCGACTTATTTCACATGTACATGTACTGTATATCGACAAACGGTATTTGAATTGCCAATTAATCACATTTTCCTTATTTCGTGAAATGTGCATTGTTTATAATCCATGCATATACTTTTGACATTAAAGAATGTACAACAAGCCATACAAATATCGCACAATTCATAAATAATCTGCAATATTTGCTATCCTTTTTAATTCACGTAAATCATAGAACTGTGTAAAGTATAAGATGGTAAAAATAGCACCACACTGGAATTCGGAACGTCCCATTTTGTACACGGGTATTATCCACTGATTTATCTGTTGTGTAATGGAATGTTTTCCATTCTTTGTGTATTTATATATTTAATTATTTTCTTGTACACAATAAGGGCATTTATCATAGACAAATAACATTGTGCAAGTTTAAACATAATTATGTTTGTATGCAGAAATCTGCAAATGCATCCTAGTTTACCAACGGCTATTATTTGATAAACTGCTCCGGTTCATTTTAACAGCAGTAATGTACATAGAGTACATAGTGTAGCGTGTGACGAATCAGAAAGTTTATCGAGTTCATAAATTCATTTGAAAATAGTGATAGGATGGCATGAGGGTCTTTATTTAACTATGCT
This sequence comes from Dreissena polymorpha, assembly GCF_020536995.1. Lineage (NCBI taxonomy): Eukaryota > Metazoa > Mollusca > Bivalvia > Myida > Dreissenidae > Dreissena > Dreissena polymorpha. The sequence continues at coordinate 31,320,101 of NC_068367.1, forward strand.
AAAATAATTATTAAAGACCCTAGATGCAAAATCGCCAATTATTGAGTTAAATGGATTATTAGATGGATTTTAAAGGATAAGTAAAGGTAAGATACTAGTGTGAACGTGTTTTGGTTTTTGTTTGTACTTTTGTCGTTCCCTGTTCTCGGGGAAATGATTTTAACATGGGGCCATTAATGCATTGGATCACGCACGGCATACCCATAACATTATATAAAAAACACGTTCTACGCGTCCTTAAATTCGTCGTCCGAAGTCGGAAAACGTATTGCACTGCATATTAAGTCAAATAAAGTGTCAGTCGCTGCAATTTTCTGTTTACTCGTCGATAGTGTACATGTTGAATCTATGTTGACATCGACATCATTTTGTCAGGAGCAATCGCCGCCATATTGGATTTTGATCATTTTCTTTCGAAAATAAAATAAATTATAGTAAAGTAAAATCTTCTTTTCGCGGTCGTAATGTGTTACAATTCGCATGTTGCGTAAACTTGAATCGAGGCATATGGTGATATTTTTGCTAGTTTTACAGTTTGTGTGTGAATTTTTTAAGACTATTTTGCGTACCAGAACAAATACATTTATATCACTACGCATGGTTACATTCGTTAGATTTTAAGCGATTTTTAAGAATGAATTAAACTAATTGTTAGGCTAAGGTTATTAGTTTTAGTTATGTTAAATGTCACGTTGAAAAAAAATCAAATGGGATAAATAGAATACTAGGATAAGCGTTGATTACAGAGAAGTTTATGTTGCTCGGCTCGAACACCGAAAGCGCTCGCCAAGGCTCGCGCTCCCGGCGTTCTAAGCCTCGCAACATAAACTTCTCTGTATTCAACGCTAACCTAGTATTCTCTATGTGTGAACAGTCAGAATATGCACTGTTAAAAAACATGTCTGTATGGCTAAGAATTGTATTTTTGATATGGGAAATAATGTAAATACATCCCTATTATATTTATGGCAAAAGAGGACGATTAATAAATAAAACAGTAAATGTTTTTTTTTAATTATGCATACAATTGATAATTGGCTCGATTCTCTTACTAAATACAATATAATGCAATTAATTAATTTAACGCCATGTAATAAAGTAAGCATCATCGATGATTGATATTTGTATCAATCATCCTCTTATATGTTGAAAACACTCTTCAACAGCAATCCTTTAAAATCCTTGTTGTAATAATTATAATTACTTCTTACTGTGAAAATAAAGAACCAGACAAAGTTAATTAGAATCCTTGATGATTAAGCACTTATGATGATGCAATTTTCACCATAATATCCCTCTCGGACTCGAACAAAATCTTTATAGTTGCCAGTAAAACTCGAATATCTAGCTCGGATGACCTTCACACAACCAACGGGCAGGTTCTGCGGTTATCCCGTTGAAAGCGTCCACGTATCAACACCCAATTAAATATAGTATCATATTAAATAATTATTTTATGTTATTGTCCATTTTTAAGGATGCAATCGCCACTGTTCTGTCCGTAAATAAGTTTCCAAACTTGATTGTTTAAGTTTAGACATATTTATGAAAAGTTTACAAACAAAATGCTATAGATAATGCATTATTAATTTTCTTAACCAGGCACACATACAAATAAACTTGAAAACATGTTCAGATTCAACAACAAAAACAAACCAGTATCGAGCTTGTACAGTATTTATGGACCATGCCACACAAAAAACTTCTCTTCTTCAAGGTCTACAATGCGACAAATCCCGCAAACGCGCCAATAAGATTGGGTGTCGATTGTCCAGCTTGTCTGGGACAGGCTGTCATGAAGATAGCATCGCTGCCACATGAAGGATTTTTGTTGACTATCTAGCAGTAGTTTATTTAACAGCTCCTTTGCTTTGTCAGAAGTAAGGTGGTCCATTATATCTTAGAAAAGTCATGTCTGCATTTAAACAAAAATGCAATAAATGTTTTGAACAGAAAGATCATAATTATCTCATACTTTGTAATGACAATTACAAATAGAAAAAAAACTTATTTTCCATGAAATCATGTGTTAATTTATATTCATAGAAGCTTTGTGTAGCGTGCAATTTCATTACAAACCGGAAAAACCTGTATACATTATATACAGGAAATATATTCGTTGTATATAAATACTTTTTTTTTTTAATTTATAATAAAAGCTTTGTGTAGCGTGCAATTTCATTATAAACCTAAACAAGTGCAAGAGTGTTATGTTTAATTCAAACTTTCGCCGTTGTTGCCTTGCTCAGAAGCAAAACATAACTTTCTTTCACTTCTGCTTCGAAGCCTTTCCCCCTTACTGTCCTTCTTCCTATTTTACCACCTCGTGCTTTGCCGTCCCCGTGTGTGTATTTCAGAGTTTATTTACACCCCTACCCCCTGCGTCTTCACGAATGCATGTGTGTGCGGACCTGTTTTTGCCAGTCCCAGGAACTCACTTCCTTTGTCATATGCTAGAAGCCACTGGCTTAAAAGATTTATCGCCAGCAGGTGTTCAAGTTGAAGAATCCTGTTTATATACTCAGAATTCGTTTTTGGCAAACATTAATGCATTGAAATGTTTGTCTTTCTCTTCCCATTCAAAATAATTTTCCAAGCCAAATATTGACGTCTCTTTTTCCATGCAAGCACATACAGTATGAATATCCTACAGCATTGTCCACACATTGTTTCAATAATTCTCAAATTAAATCAACTGATACAAAATGTGCAGCTACATAAGCATACATCTTCTGTTTGTTGTGATAAAGTGTTATTCCAATGATTTTCATGGAAGAACACTTCTTTGCGAACTTCTTGGCTTAATTGTGGCTGTATCATATTTAAAAAGCGAATGTATACTTGTGTTACTTTTTATGGCCAATTTAAATGTATTTAACTGTAGTTCTCTGGTTGGATTATCTTTTTGTGTTATCTTTTACATTCAGGGTTTTACAATCTTGAGGAGATTCATTACATTCAAAGCACGTTTTAAGTGGCCCAGCATTATTCAAGAAACACTTAAATGAATATGTACATGCCAAATTACCTCATCAAGACACATAAATTAATAATTTAACTGACAATCCATTTTGGAGAATGAAATACAAGTTTATGATAACAAAACGAGTTTATGGCTTTTTAAATGGAGCCCTTAGGTTTGGCCAGGATACAAAAGTGTCGATCACGCTGTTACAGCGGATTTGACAACAATGGTACAATGTTTTCGTACACAGAAGGAACGCTTAGCGTGATTGAATGCGACAGGAAAACGGTAGAAACCGTCGCATCTCTACTGAATAATTATTATATTAACCCCATCACGTGTAAGTGACTTGAAATAACTTTGCAGGATAACACATTACAATGTAAAACACTTTGAGGCCTTATTGTTTCACATGAGATTTTCTACTTTTTAAAATATCAGTTCTGGTGGCTTATATAAGAAGCAGAACTAATGGTTTTGATAACTTAAAACAGGTAAACTCAATGATTATTTCTGAGAAGGTTTGTAACATCTACCTATGGGTTCAGATGGAGTTGTTATTCCAAGTTAACTGATGACAACCGATGACTCGAAACGACTGACTCCAGACAGCCACGGACCTCATTCTTTCATCATCAGCACTGCCTGTTCATGTGAGCTAACCACAACGACGCAAGTTTCCCTTTAGTAAAATATTTTATTTTTGTCCTTAAAATATACATATATAACAACCCACACTAAAACATGAAAACCTGAAGCCCGATATGGTGTGACATAAAGGCAGATTTTAAGTCATTGAAATACAACACAATCTGCTTGCTGGTATAAATTAATTGTATGAAATTGTTTGACCTAGTTTTGTAAACAACATGTCATATCAACAAAGTAAAACTAATACTAATTGTTAGTTTAATAAACAAGAGTGCCAAACTGTCACAAGATACGCCCGTTTGAAGATTTTGGACAACTTGATAACTTTACCATGACCCATATTTGAACTTGACCTACATATCATCTAGACACAACTTCTGACCAAATTTGGTGAATATCAGATGAAAACTACTTCAATTAGAGAGCGGACACCATGCTAAATGCTTGACATGCACTTAGTGACCTCGTGATCTATTTTTTGACCCGGCATGACCCATATTTGAACTTGATCTAGATATTGTCTAGACACAACTTCTGACCACATTTGGTGAAGATTGGATAAAAATTACTTCAGTTAGAGAGCGGACACCATGCTAAATGCTTGAAACGCACTAAGTGACCCGGTGACCTAGTTTTTTACCCTGCATGACCCATATTCAAGCTTGACCTATATATTGTCTAGATACAACTTCTGACCAAGTATGGTGATTATCGGATGAAAACTACTTCTATTACAGAGCGGACAACATGTTAAATGCTTTTTGACCCGGTATAACCCATATTCGAACTTGACCTATATATTGTCCAGATACAACTTCTGACCAAATTTTGGTGAAGATCGGATAAATACTACTTGAATTAGAGAGCGGAAACCTTGCTAAATGCTTGAAATGCAATAAGTGACCCTGTGACCTAGTTTTTGACCCGGCATAACCCATATTCGAACTTGACCTAGATATTGTCTAGATAAAACTTCTGACCAAGTTTGGTGAAGATCGGATGAAAACTATTTGAATTAGAGAGCGGAAACTGCTGTTGACAATGCCCGCCCGCCCCCCACATGCCCGCCAGCCCGCCGCCAAGGTGAAACTATAATACCTCCCTTTTTTTAAAACGGGCGTATAAATAGTAACAGAATCCGTGTGTTGATTAATAATGGTTTAAATTAAAAAAGAGATGTGTTTGTCAGAAACACAATGCCCCTTCCTGCGCCGCTTTGATTTTTTTTCCTTTGGCAGGTACATATAATTCTCTCCCTTAAAAGCTTTTTACTTTCCTTGGATTTGTTTTTTTGACCTTTGACCTTGAAGGATGTCCCTGATTTTGCCCTTTCACCACTCAAAATGTGCAGCTCCATGAGATACACATGCATGCCGAATATCAAGTTGTTATCTGAAGCGACATAGAAGTTATGAGCATTTTTCGAAACATAAACGCAAAGTGTGACGGACAAACGGACAGACAATCCGATCACGATGTGCCCACCTTCGGGGGCATAAGAATATATTATTAAATTCAAATGGTTTCAATACACAATGAAGGTCCTGAACATAATTGACTTTTTAAGTGAAAAAATTGTTTTAATTGTATATGTTCTTTTATAGTCAATATATATTAAATGTCACAAGTAGAAAGCATTATAACTTGAGATTTAACATATATTTTTACAAACATAAGCATGTTTTTTTGTATAATAATTGAATAACAAAGCGGGCTACCTTAATATGTGTGGTAACTTGTTTTGTTTTTTAAAGTTTAACAAACATATTCGTAATTTTTCTTTTATATCAAGCAATATACTAAATCCAACATTTCTTGTTGATAAATCTTAGAAGAACCATAAGTACATGTAGCAGATGGATTTCATCTCAAACAAAAGACAATAACAGTAGCTTACATATTCAACTTTATAATGAATATTGATGAAAACAACAACAAACATGTATAATCACATTTTTTTTAAACCAATATCACCAATACAAAACAAAATATAGAAATTGTGTATAAATATGATACAGGAAATATATTCGTTGTATATAAATACTTTATAATTGATTGTTAATTTGCGCTGTATTACCAAGCTAGAACATAAATACATCTGTATTACTATAATTTTGGATTTCATAAACAAATATTTGAAAATAGAACACTAGTATGATAGCCGGGAAAGATCCAGTGCAAAATATCAAGAACTGTCCAAATGAAGCATGTTAAGTAATTTAATTTTAACAAAGGAGCAAGTAAAATATTTCTGACTTTATGGAATCTCATGCATTCAAGACTTTTACTGAAACTTAAAGGAATATAATGATTACAGGCCCTGCTCCTTTTTGGTTACTTTTTCAGTCTCTCTCTGGGCTCTTTAAAGCAGAAATGTTCATCTCTTGAAATGTCTAATGCATATATTGAGGTTTGAACAGGAAACACTTGTACCTAATCAAGGCATACATTATACATTAAGCAGAAACAACAATTCCACACTTAACTGTTTGTATTAGTTTTGAAAATTAAGAGTAAGAAATACTTGTAATTTTGAGTTGTTAATAAAGATGTAAACAAGAGCTTACGATGTGCACAAATTTAAGCCATATGGCATTGTTCTAGATCTTTCCCAATAACAAAGGCATACATAAGTAAAAGATGAACATATATAAACGTACAGAGAATGCATTAAAACATTTTTTTACTAATAGAAATGTGATTGTGATTTTCTAAAAGAGATCAACCAACTTTTGTTTTACTATTACTATTATTGTATGCAAATGATTAACATAAATTGCACAAAATGAAAATAAATTAACAATGAGTCATATAAACTGATCCCCCAAACAACATGTTTTGACATAGACTAATTCACTATATTTTATCCTGTAGAAATAGGAAAAGCCATAATTTGCTTCAAACTTGTCACATTTAACATTCCCTTTTTACTATCATATATATAAGGTCTTTCAAGTTAAAATTTTTAGTGAAATACAAAATCAATAACTTACTATGAAAATAAAGAAACGGACAAAGTTAATTAGAATCCTTGATGATTAAGCACTTATGATGATGCAATTTTCACCATGATATCCCTCTCGGACTCGAACAAAACCTTTATAGTTGCCAGTAAAACTCGAATATCTAGCTCGGATGACCTTCACACAACCAACGGGCAGGTTCTGCGGTTATCCCGTTGAAGGCGTCCAAGTATCAACACCCAATTAAATATAGTATCATATTATATTATTATTATTTTATGTTATTGTCCATTTTTAAGGATGCAATCGCCACTGTTCTGTCACTTAATGAGTTTCCAAACTTGATTGTTTAAGTTTATACATATTTATGAAAAGTTTACAAACAAAATGCTATAGATAATGCATTATTAATTTTCTTAACCAGTCACACATACAAATAAACTTTAAAACATGTTCAGATTCAACAACAAAATCAAACCAGTATCGAGCTTGTACAGTATTTATGGACCATGCCACACAAAAAACTTTTCTTCTTCAAGGTCTACGATGCGACAAATCCTGCAAACGCGCCAATAAGATTGGGTGTGGATTGTCCAGCTTGTCTGGAACAGGCTGTCATGAAGATAGCATCGCTGCCACATGAAGGATTTTTGTTGACTGTCTGGCAGTAGTTTATTTAACAGCTCCTTTGCTTTGTCAGAAGTAAGGTGGTCCATTATATCTTAGAAAAGTCATGTCTGCATTAAAATAAAAAAATGCAATAAATGTTTTGAACAGTAAGATCATAATTATCTCATACATTGTAATGACAATTACAAATAGAAAAACTTATTTTCCATGAAATCATGTGTTAATTAATAGTCATAGAAGCTTTGTGTAGCGTGCAATTTCATATAAAACCGGAAAAACCTGTATACATTATATACAGGAAATATATTCGTTGTATATAAATACTTTATAATTGATTGTTAATTTGCGCTGTATTACCAAGCTAGAACATAAATACTTCTCTATTACTATAATTTTGGATTTCATAAATAAATATTTGAAAATAGAACACTAGTATGATAGCCGGGAAAGATCTAGTGCAAAATATCAAGAACTGTCCAAATGAAGCATGTTAAGTAATTTTATTTTAACAAAGGAGCAAGTAAAATACTTCTTACTTTATGGAATTTCATGCATTCAAGACTTTTACTGAAACTTAAAGGAATATAATGATTACAGGCCCTGCTCCTTTTTGGTTCCTTTTTCAGTCTCTCTCTGGGCTCTTTAAAGCAGAAATGTTCATCTCTTGAAATGTCTAATGCATATATTGAGGTTTGAACAGGAAACACTTGTACCTAATCAATGCATACATTATACATTAAGCAGAAACAACAATTCCACACTTAACTGTTTGTATTAGTTTTAAAATTAAGAGTAAGAAAAACTTGTAATTTTGAGTTGTTAATAAGATGTAAACAACAGCTTACGATGTGCACAAATTTAAGCCATAGGGCATTGTTCTAGATCTTTCCCAATAACAAAGGCATACATAAGTAAAAGATGAACATATATAAACGTATTATTGTATGCAAATGATTAACACATAAATTGCAAAAAATGAAAATAAATTAACAATGAGTCATATAAACTGATCCCCCAAACAACATGTTTTGACATAGACTAATTCACTTTATTTTATCCTGTAGAAATAGGAAAAGCCATAATTTACTTCAAACTTGTCACATTTAACATTCCCTTTTTACTATCATATATATAAGGTCTTTCAAGTTGAAATTTTTAGTGAGATACAAAAACAATAACACAATTTTGGGACTTTATATTCTATAGTGGAAAAACAGAAAAAGGGTCTAAATCCTGTCAAAACACGTTTGAGCCTCAATTTCTTTTTAAACATTTACCTATAAATTAAGGTAATTCAACTGTGAATTTTCGAGAGATGAGTTCAAAATAAAAGCTTTAAAATGTGAAAAACAGACCGAGGGTAAACATTCTGTCAAAATTGTCACAGCCAAAATTTCTGTTTTTAAGACCCTCTACACATGAAGGTCATTGTAACTGTTAAAAGAGCGAGCGAATTCACTTGGGAGTTAAAGAAAAGTTGAAAAGACAAGCTTCAACACCTAGGTATGGATGCACGGACAGACAGGACTGTCAAGTGCAATTATTAATGCCTCACAATATGTGGGGGGCATAAAAAGAAACAAAATTGAATTGTATTAATTCTAAAAAGGTTAACATTGTGAGATTCTTTCAGAGAAAATAAGATTTCATTTCTGTTTCATTTCAAGCATTTATCACTATTAAAATACAAATAGTTCTCAGTACACAACAAAAACCAAATGCTAGTTTATTTGAACAAATACCATGATTGTCAGAATTGTGTATCAGTCTAATTGTCAATTTTAGAAATGTCTTCTAATGTTCTTGCTAGTTTGCAAGCTAAGCTATACATTATTACTTGCCAAATTCATCTACCAATTGCTATTAAATCGATATTATAAATGTACTAACGCTATCAAAACTTATAAACTAACAAATTATATAAAATAATGAATAAAATGGCTGCATTTAATGCAGCCTTCTGAAACATGTGTTACAACCAAAACCCTAAAGCATCGAATGAGCCGGTCTTTGGGAATAGTTGACTTAATGCATGTTTGTAAGTGTGGTCCCAGAATAGCCTGTGCAGTTTGCACAAGAAAATCAGGGTCGACACTTTCCACTCTTATTAATTTTTGTGAACATGAAGTTTCTTCAACACAAAAATCCATAATAAGTGGAAAGTGTTGCCCTGCTTGGCCTGTGCACACTAAACAGGATTATCTGGGATGATACTTTACATGCATTTAGCTCACTTTTGCAAGTGATGGGCTTATATTCAATGTTTGATAAATCTTAAATAATATTCAAATAACAACACAATTTTAAGAAATGATTGGTTGGTATCAATTAAAATAGATGTAGAAAAATACGTCAACTCATCTATAAGCTAGATGGCAAATTCCATTATATATTAAAATGCTGAACCATAAATGTCTGGCTATATTAGAGCTGTGTCATAGGAAAATTGGTCTAACACCATATCCAGCATGTGTTGCTCCAGACCACCATGAACAGTCTGGTCAGGAGCTACTCTGTATAGTCCGCCAAGGTTTTGTAGTCTCATAAAAGGACCAGGTATCTCCTTACTCGACTGCGTAGGCTGGTCTGGAGCTACGCTGGCACCTTTTTTGCTTTAGACCCATTTTCTAATGATGTGACTCATTTTCTAGAGACATAGCTATTTACACTAAGCACCAAAAGCACTTCCCACTATACTGGGGTAACCAAAAATCACTTTTTGAATTGTTAAATATATATGACAACTGTTACTGATCAGCCTTTTTAACTATCAAAATAACAAATGCTTAGGTAAATGTCTGAAAAAAGAAAACCTTACATGACATGACCCTCCGAAGACACACACATTTTTACAGACCGACAAAAAATGATTTAAAAAAAATCTTCCATAATGACCAAAGGTTCTCAAAACACTTTCGTCTTTTAATAAATCCATTTAATGTTGGGTTTTAAAGATTATTACTTCACAACACTAATACCAAAGTACTGGTGTACTTAATATTTGAATAAGTCTAAAAGTAGGTCGATGTTAGGTCATAATGAGGTCAGGTAATGTGAGTGTGCTGTGTGTTGAACTCAAGTATCAAAGCTTTTACGGATGTATAATTGATGTTAAGCAAACATTTAATTTGGGATCACTAGAATTAAGAACTAAAGTAAAAATAGTCATAAAATATGCATGAAGTTCCACGCTTAACTAACGGTTCTGTAGATGAGTATAAATTTGATTTTAGTTGGCGTTGCTTTATGCTTATTTTATTTTTTTGCTTAATCAAACTCAATTGTTGGTGGATAAAAATATGTGTGAACAGTCAGAATATCCACTGTTAAAAAACATGGACCTGTACGGCTAAGAATTATACTTTTTATGTGGGAAATAATGTCTCTATAATCCCTATAATATTTATGGCAAAAGAGGACGAATAATAAATAAAACAGTAAATGTTTTTTTTTTTAAATTATGCATACAAATGATAATTGGCTCGATTCTCTTACTAAATACAATATAATGCAATAAATTAACTTAACGCCATGTAATAAAGTAAGCATCATCGATGATTGATATTTGTATCAATCATCCTCTTATATGTTGAAAACACTTTTCAACAGCAATCCTTAAAAATCCTTGTAGTAATAATTGTAATTACTACTTACTGTGAAAATAAAGAACCGGACAAAGTTAATTAGAATCCTTGATGATTAAGCACTTATGATGATGCAATTTTCACCATGATATCCCTCTCGGACTCGACCAAAACCTTTATAGTTGCCAGTAAAACTCGAATATCTAGCTCGGGTGGCCTTTACACAACCAACGGGCAGGTTCTGCGGTTATCCCGTTGGAGGCGTCCAAGTATCAACACCCAATTAAATATAGTATCATATTATATTATTATTATTTTATGTTATTATCAATTTTTAAGGATGCAATCGCCACTGTTCTGACCCTAAATGAGTTTCCAAACTTGATTGTTTAAGTTTAGACATATTTATGAAAAGTTTACAAACAAAATGCTAAAGATAATGCATTATTAATTTTCTTAACCAGGCACACATACACATAAACTTGAAAACGTGTTCAGATTCAACAACAAAAACAAACCAGTATCTAGCTTGTACAGTATTTATGGACCATGCCACACAAAGACTTCTCTTCTTCAAGGTCTACGGTGCGACAAATCCCGCAAACACGCAAATTAGATTGGGTGTGGATTGTCGAGCTTGTCTGGGACAGGCTGTCATGAAGATAGCATCGCTGCCACATGAAGGATTTTTGTTTGCTGTCTGGCAGTAGTTTTTTTAACAGCCACCTTTGCTTTGTCAGAAGTAAGGTGGTCCATCATTTCTAAGAAAAGTCATGTCTGCATTAAAACAAACATGCAATAAATGTTTTGAACAGTAAGATCATAATTATCTCATACATTGTAATGACAATTACAAATAGAAAAACGTATTTTCCATGAAATCATGTGTTAATTAATATTCATAGAAGCTTTGTGTAGCGTGCAATTTCATTAAAAACCTAAACAAGTGCCAGGGTGTTATGTTTAATTCTAACATTCGTTGTTGTTGCCTTGCTCAGAAGCAAAACATACCTTTCTTTCACTTCTGTTCGAAGCCTTTCCCTCTTACTGTCCTGCTCCCTATTTTACCACCTCGTGCTTGGCCGTCCCCGTGTGTGTATTTCAGAGTTTATTTACACACCTCCCCCCCCCTGCGTCTTCACGAATGCATGTGTGTGCGGACCTGTTTGTGCGAGTCCCAGGAACTCACTTCGTTTGTCATATGCTAGAAGCCAATGGCTTAAAAGATTTATCACCAGCAGGTGTTGAAGTTGAAGAATCCTGTTTATATACTTAAAATTCGTTTTTGGCAAACATTAATGCATTGAAATGTTTGTCTTTCTCTTCCCATTCAAAATAATTTTCGAAGTCAAATATTAACGTCTCTATGCAAGCACATAAAGTATGAATATCCTACAACATTGTCCACACATTGTTTCAATAATTCTCAAATTAAAACAACTGATACAAAATGTGCAGCTACGTAAGCAAACCTCTTCTGTTTGTTGTGATAAAGTGTTATTCCAATGATTTTCTTGGAAGAACACTTCTTTGCGAACTTCTTGGCTTAATTGTGGCTGTATCATATTTAAAAAGCGAATGTATACTTGTGTTACTTTTTATGGCCAATTTAAATGTAATTAATTATAGTTCTCTGGTTGGATTATCTCTTTGTGTAATTTTTACATTCATTCAAAGCACGTTTTAAGTGGCCCAGCATTATTATGGCCCCCCTTCGAAGAAGAGGGGGTATATTGCTTTGCACATGTTGGTCTGTCGGTCGGTCCGTCCATCAGGTGGTTTCCGGATGATAACTCAAGAGCGCTTGGGGCTAGGATCATGAAACTTCATAGGTACACTGATCATGACTCGCAGATGACCCCTATTGATTTTGAGGTTACTAGATTAAAGGTCACGGTGACCCGAAATAGTAAAATGGTTTCCGGATGATAACTCAAGAACGCTTAGGCCTAGGATCATGAAACTTGATAGGTAAATTGATCATGACTCGCAGTTGACCCCTATTGATTTTCAGGTCACTTGGTCAAAGGTCAAGGTCACAGTGACCTGAAATAGTAAAATGGTTTCCGGATGATAACTCAAGAACGCTTATGCCTAGGATCATGAAACTTGATATGTAGATTGATAATGACTCGCAGATGACCCCTAGTGATTTTCAGGTCACTAGGTCAAAGGTCAAGGTCACGGTGACCCGAAATAGTAAAATGGTTTACGGATGATAACTCAAGAACGCTTATGCCTAGGGTCATGATACTTCAAAGGTACATTGATCATGACTCGCAGATGACCACTATCGATTGTGAGGTCAAAGATCAAGTTCACGGTGACCCGAAATAGTAAAATGGTTTCCTGATGATAACTGAAGAACGCTTATTCCCAGGATCATGAAACTTGATAGGTAGATTGATCATGACTGGCAGATGACCCCTATTGATTTTCAGGTCACTAGGTCAAAGGTCAAGGTCACGGTGACCCGAAATAGTAAAATGGTTTCCGGACGATAACTCAAGAATGCTTATGGCTAGGATCATGAAACTTCATAGGTACATTGATCATGACTGGGCCCATATGGGGGGCATGCATGTTTTACAAACAGCCCTTGTTCAAGAAACACTTAAATGGATATGTACATGCCAAATTACCTCATCGAGACACATAAATTAATAAAAGTTTATGATTACAAAACGAGTTTATGGCTTTTTAAATGGAGCCATTAGGTTTGGTCAGGATACAAAAGTGTCGATCACGCTGTTACAGCGATTTGACAACAATGGTACAATGTTTTCGTACACAGAAGGAACGCTTAGCGTGATTGAATGCGACAGGAAAACGGTAGAAACTGTCGCATCTCTACTGAATAATTATTATATTAACCCCATCACGTGTAAGTGACTTGAAATAACTTTGGAGGATAACACATTACAATGTTAAACACTTTGAGGCCTTATTGTTTCACATGAGATTTTCTACTCTTTAAAATATCAGTTCTGGTGGCCTATATAAGAAGCAGAACTAATGGTTTTGATAACTTAAAACAGGTAAACTCAATGATTATTTCTGAGAAGGTTTGTAACATCTACCTATGGGTTCAGATGGAGTTGTTATTCCAAGTTGATGACAACCGATGACTCGAAACGACAGACTCCAGACAGCCACGGATCTCATTCTTTCATCATCAGCACTGCCTGTTCATGTGAGCTGACCACAACGACGCAAGTTTCCCTTTAGTAAAATATTTTATTTTTGTCCTTAAAATATACATATATAACAACCCACACTAAAACATGTAGCCCGATATGGTGTGACATAAAGGCAGATTTTAAGTCATTGAAATACAACACAATCTGCTTGCTGGTATAAATTAATTGGATGAAATTGTTTGACCTAGTTTTGTAAACAACATGTCATATCAACAAAGTAAACTAATACTAATTGTTAGTTTAATAACTAAACAAGAGTGCCAAACTGTCACAAGATACGCCCGTTTGAAGATTTTGGACAACTTGATAACTTTACCATGACCCATATTTGTACTTGACCTACATATCATCTATACACAACTTCAGACCAAATTTGGTGAAGATCTAATGAAAACTACTTCAATTAGAGAGCGGACACCATGCTAAATGGCTGAAATGCACTAAGTGATCTCGTGATCTATTTTTTGACCCGGCATGACCCATATTTGAAATTGACCTAGATATTGTCTAGACACAACGTCTGACCAAATTTGGTGAAGATTGGATGAAAACTACTTCAGTTAGAGAGCGGACACCATGCTAAATGTTTGAAACGCACTAAGTGACCCGGTGACCTAGTTTTTGACCCTGCATGACCCATATTCGAACTTGGCCTAGATATTGTCTAGATACAACTTCTGACCAAGTATAGTGATTATCAGATGAAAACTACTTCTATTACAGAGCGGACACCATGTTAAATGCTTGAAATTCACTAAGTGACCCTGTGACCTAGTTTTTGATCCGGCATGACCCATATATTGTCCAGATACAACTTCTGACAAAGTTTGGTGATCAGAAGATCGGATAAAAATTACTTCAATTAGAGACCGGAAACCATGCTAAATTCTTGAAATGCAATAAGTGACCCTGTGACCTAGTTTTTGACCCGGCATAACCCATATTCGAACTTGACCTAGATATTGTCTAGATAAAACTTCTGACTAAGTTTGGTGAAGATCGAATGAAAACTATTTGAATTAGAGAGCGGAAACTGCTGTGGACAATGCCCGCCCGCCTGGCGCCAAGGTGAAACTATAATACGTCCCTTTCTTTAAAACGGGCGTATAAAAAGTAACATAATCCGTGTGCTGATTAATAATGGTTTAAATTAAAAAAGAGATGTGTTTGTCAGAAACACAATGCCACCTACTGCGCCGCTTTGAATTTTTTTTTCATTTGGCAGGTACAGATAATTATCTCCCTTAAAAGCTTTTAACTTCCCTTGGATTTGTTTTTTTGACCTTTGACCTTGAAGGATGTCCCTGACATTGACCTTTCACCACTCAAAATGTGCAGCTCCATGAGATACACATTCATGCTGAATATCAAGTTGCTATCTGAAGCGACATAGAAGTTATGAGCATTTTTCGAAACATAAATGCAAAGTGTGACGGACAAACGGACAGACAGACAGACTATCCGATCACTATGTGCCCACCTTCGAGGGCATAAGAATATATTATTAAATTCAAATGGTTTAAATACACAATGAAGGTCCTGAACATAATTGACTTTTAAAGTGACAAAAATTGTTTTAATTGTATATGTTCTTTTATAGTCAATATATATTTATTGTCACAAGTAGAAAGCATAATAACTTGAAATTTAACATATATTTTACAAACATAAGCATGTTTTTTTTATAATAATTAAATAACAAAGCGGGCTATCTTAATATGTGTGGTAACTTGTTTTGTTTTTTAAAGTTAAACAAACATATTTGTAATTTTTCTTTTATATCAAACAATATACAAAAATCCAACATTACTTGTTGATAAATCTTAGAAGTACCATAAGTACATGTAGCAGATGGATTTCATCTCAAACAAAAGACAATAACAGTAGCTTACATATTCAACTTTATAATGAATATTGATGCAAACAACAACAAACATGTATAATCACATTTTTTAAACCAATATAACCAATACAAAACAAAATATAGAAATTGTGTAAAAATATGATACAGGAAATATATTCGTTGTATATAAATACTTTATAATTGATTGTTAATTTGCGCTGTATTACCAAGCTAGAACATAAATACATCTGAATTACTATAATTTTGGATTTCATAAATAAATATTTGAAAATAGAACACTAGTATGATAGCCGGGAAAGATCCAGTGCAAAATATCAAGAACTGTCCAAATGAAGCATGTTAAGTACTTTAATTCTAACAAAGGAGCAAGTAAAATACTTCTGACTTATGGAATCTCATGCATTCAAGACTTTTACTGAAACTTAAAGGAATATAATGATTACAGGCCCTGCTCCTTTTTGGTTCCTTTCAGTCTCTCTCTGGGCTCTTCAAAGCGGAAATGTTCATCTCTTGAAATGTTTAAAGCATGTATTGAGGTTTGAACAGGAAACACTTGTACCTAATCAATGCATACATTATACATTAAGCAGAAACAACAATTCCACACTTAACTGTTTGTATTAGTTTTGAAAATTAAGAGTAAGAAATACTTGTAATCTTGAGTTGTTAATAAAGATGTAAACAACAGCTTACGATGTGCACAAATTTAAGCTATAGGGCATTGTTCTAGATCTTCCCCAATAACAAAGGCATACATAAGTAAAAGATGAACATATATAAACGTACAGAGAATGCATTAAAACATTTTTTTACTAATAGAAATATGATTGTGATTTTCTAAAAGAGATCAACCAACTTTTGTTTAACTATTATTGTATGCAAATGATTAACATAAATTGCACAAAATGAAAATAAATTAACAATGAGTCATATAAACTGATCCCCCGAACGACATGTTTTGACATAGACTCATTCACTATAATTTATCCTGTAGAAATAGGAAAAGCCATAATTTACTTCAAACTTGTCACATGTAACATTCCGTTTTTACAATCATATATATAGAACTTTCAAGTTAATTTTTTTAGTGAGATTCAAAAACAATAACACAATTTTGGGACTATATATTCTATAGTGGAAGAACAGAAAAAGGGCCTAAATCCAGTCTAAACACGCTGGAGCCTCAATTTCTTTTTAAACATTTACCTATAAATTATGGTAATTCAACTGTGAATTTTCGAGAGATGAGTTCAAAATAAAAGCTTTAGACTGTGAAAAACAGACCGAGGGTAAACATTCTGTCAAAAATTGTCACAGCCAAAATTTCTGTTTTTAAGACCCTCTACACATGAAGGTCATTTAACTGTTAAAAGAGCGAGCGAATCCACTTGGGAGTTAAAGAAAAGTTGAAAAGACAAGCTTCAACACATAGCTATGGATGCATGGACAGACAGGACTGTCAAGTGCAATTATTAATGCCTCACAATATGTGGGGGCATAAAAAGAAACAAAACTGAATTGTATTTATTCTAAAAAGGTTAATATTGTGAGATTCTTTCAGAGGAAATAAGATTTCATTTCTGTTTCATTTCAAGCATTTATCACTATTAAAATACAAATAGTTCTCATTACACAACAAAAACCCAATGCTAGTGTATTTTAACACATACCATGATTGTCAGAATTGAGTATCAGTCTAATTGTCAATTTTAGAAATGTCTTCTAATGTTCTTGCTAGTTTGATAGCTAAGCTATACATTATTACTTGCCAAATTTATCTACCAATTGCTATTAAATCGATGTTATAAATGTACTAACGCTATCAAAACTTATAAACTAACAAATTATATAAAATAATAAATGAAATGGCTGCATTTAATGCAGCCTTCTGAAACATGTGTTACAACCAAAACCCTAAAGCATCGAATGAGCCGGTCTTTGGGAATAGTTGACTTAATGCATGTTTGTAATTGTGGTCCCAGAATAGCCTGTGCAGTTTGCACAAGCAAATCAGGGTCGACACTTTCCACTCTTATTAATTTTTGTGAACATGAAGTTTCTTCAACACAAAAATCCATAATAAGTGGAAAGTGTTGCCCTGCTTGGCCTGTGCAGACTAAACAGGATTATCTGGGATGATACTTTACATGCATTTAGCTCACTTTTGCAAGTGATGGGCTTATATTCAATGTTTGATAAATCTTAAATAATATTCAAAGAACAACAAAATGTAAAGAAATGATTGGATGGTATCAATTAAAATAGCTTTAGAAAAATACGTCAACTCATCTATATGCTAGAAGGCAAATTCCATTATATATTATAATGCTGAACCATAAATGTCTGGCTATATTAGAGCTGTGTCATAGGAAAATAGGTCTAACACCATATCCAGCATGTGTTGCTCCAGACCACCATGAACAGTCGGGTCAAGAGCTTCTCTGTATAGTCCGCCAAGGTTTTGTAGTCTCATAAAAGCACCAGGTATCTCCTTACTCGACTGTGTATGCTGCTCTGGAGCTACGCTGGCAGCTTTTTGGCTTAAGACCCATTTTCTAATGATGTGACTTATTTTCTAGAGGCAAAGCTACCGGCATTTACACTAAGCACCAAAAGCACTTCCCACTATACTGGGGTAACCTAAATTCATTTTTTGAATTGTTAAATATATATGACAACTGTTACTGATCAGCCTTTTTAACTATCAAAATAAGAAATGCTTAGGTAAATGTCTGAAAAAAGAAAACCTTACATGACATGACCCTCCGCAGACACACACATTTTTACAGACCAACAAAAAATGATTTTTTTTTTAAATCTTCCATAATGACCTTAGGTTCTCAAAACACTTTCGACTTTTAATAAATCCATTTAATGTTGGTTTTTAAAGATTATTACTTCACAACACTCAACCTGAGTCAAGTCATGAATAATACCAAAGTACTGGTGTACTTAATATACACAAAAAGGCCAAAATGAAATGCTGGTACATTTAACTTTGAATAAATGAGGTGCTCTCTGGGAAAAAATGGGGCTTACTGCATGTGCATGAAGTATCCTCCCAGTTAAGCCTGTGTAGTCCGCACAGATTTGTCAGGGACAATGTCTTCTGCTTGTAATGTTTTTTTTGTTTGAAAGAAGTCTGTTGTTGCAGACTGCACAGGCTTATCTGGGACGACACTTCAGGCACACGCATTAAGCCCGTTTTTTTCAATGGAGGTTTAATGTATATTTTACATGATTATTAAAGAAAATGAGATTCACTTCACCTGGTGATATTTGAACATTTGTAAAAATGTTATTATACATTTTAATAAATTTAAAAAGTGATATGTTATTCTAAGTTTTAAATTTTAAATATTGTAAAAGCATAATTGTGTTATGTGTACCATTCTTAATCCAAGCAAAACTAATGCAGGTGTTTCATTAAGTTTGCAAGTACTGAGTATGATTGCATACGGTAGGAGTGAAAATGCAATTTTTATTTCTACTTAAGCTCCAAAAAGAAGCACACATGTGTTGAAAACCAGGCTTAATGCATGGTTGTAAAGTATATTCCCAGATTAGCCTGTGCATTCCGCACATGTCAATCTTGGACAACATTTTCCGCCTGGATTTACATTTAGAGAAGACTTTTTTTACCAGAGGTGTCGCTACTGATAAGCCTGGGAAATACTTGATACACATGTGTTAAGCCTGGTTTTCCTAGAGAGGGGCTCAATTATTGGTGTCAAAATAACAAGGAACATGCCTCCTGGGTCACAATGAAATTTATTCGATTGTAAAAATGAAGAGGCAGATAATTTCAATATTAACAATGACTTTAATATACCAAATACTGTTTACCCTGAACTTGATAATCGGATTACCACAGAAGAAATCATAAATGCTGTCAAATCGCTGAAGCGTAACAAAGCCTATGGATGTGACCATTTGTTAAACGAGTACTTTATTGAAACCATTGATATTTTATCAGGTCATTTGTGTGATATATTTAACACAATCATTGACTCGGGCTTTTTCCCCGAGCAGTGGACAAAGGGAATAATTATCCCATTACATAAGAAAGGTTCAACTGTTGATGTTAATAATTACAGGGGCATAACTCTTGTCAGTTGTCTATCTAAAATATTCACTACAGTTTTAAATAAACGTATTGAGCATGTATGTGAACAAAATAATATAATTTCTGACGCCCAATTTGGATTTCACAAGTGGCGCTCTACAGTTGACGCAATATTTATTCTTTTGTCACTAGTTCATAATTATTTGTTTGAAAACAAAAGGCTTTATGTTATATTTGTTGATATGATGAAATGTTTTGATTCAATATATATAAATGGTATATGGCTAAAATTGTATAAATCTGGAATACAGGGCAAAATTTTAAGAATATTAAGGATATGTATTCTAATGTAAAATCATGTGTTAAATCATGCACTAACTACTCTGATTATTTTAATTATGCCGTTGGCTTACGACAAGGGGAGGTAATGTCCCCATTATTGTTTTCTCTATTTGTTGAAGATTTAGAAATGTTCCTACAACAAGATGTTCAATCTGGTATACTTATTGATGATATTGTATTAATACTTTTGCTTTTTGCCGATGATATGGCCATTATAGGCAAAACACCTACTGAAGTTCAGTATCTTTTAAATAAGCTCTATCAATACTGTGATTCATGGGGTTTAAAGGTTAATGTTGAAAAAACGAAAATTATGTTTCTTCGGAAACGTGGAGGTTTATTAGAATCTGAACATTGGCACTATAATGGGCAAAAAATTGAAGTTGTTAATGCTTTTAATTACTTGGGGAATGTGTTTAACTATACTGGTAATTTTAATCTGAATCAAGAGCATTTAGTGGGTAAGGCGCTTAAAGCCATGAATGTTTTACTAAGTAAGTGTAATCAATTTGATTTAAAACCTAGAATTTATTGCCAATTATTCGATGCCTTTGTTGGATCTACGTTAAATTATGCAACAGAAACATGGGGATATTCAAAAGCAACAGAAAGCGAAAGAATACACTTAAAATTTTGTAAAAGAATTCTAAATGTTAAACCTAATACTTGTAATGCCACAGTGTACGGTGACTTGGGTAGATACCCATTATATGTAAATAGGTACATCCGTATGTTAAATTATTGGTTTAAGCTAGTATCTACAGAAAATATTATTTTAAAAAAGGTTTACGAACAATCACTTAATAACTGTTCTAAAGGACACCGTAACTGGGTTTATCATATTAAGCTGATGTTGGAAAATCATGGTTTTGCAGATGTTTCTAATAACGTTCATACTATTAACCCTAAAGAATTTGAACATATTTTTAAACAACGAGTAATTGACACCTTTAAACAAGAATAGTTTGGTACCCTAGAAAAGAGCTCTGTTTTAGAAATCTATATGTAATTTAAACAAACGCTAGAGTATGAAATGTATCTGGATGTTCTCCCAAAAAGTCTAAGATTCTATTTTTGTAGATTGCGCATGTCGGCACATCCATTACGTATCCAGTCAGGTAGATATGCAAGGAATAATACACCAAGACAGGAACGACACTGTTTAATTTGTAACACAAACGATATAGAAGATGAATATCATTTTGTTTGTGTGTGCTCCAGATACCAAACAATAAGAACAAAATATATCAAAAGTAAATACTATATAAGGCCATCAGTTTATAAATATTTAGAATTACTTAAATCCAGTAACAGAGCTGAACTTATTAAAATATCACTTTTTATAAAAGAATCACTTACCATGCGGTCTGAAAATTTAAATGCTCGTGATGTATCGAATACAAATTAATGTTTGCTGATTATTTATGTAAGGATACAAATGGAGCAATTATTGGAATTTATTAATTGCAGCAAATGTTATTGATATTTATTTCAAAATTGTTAGCTGTGTTAAAATAAACTTAGAGCAAATAATTGTATGTATTGTATTTATTTAAACAATTGTTAATCTCATGTGCATACATATGTTTTGAAAATTCAAAAACATATTCGATATTTGCTCATCTCCACTATAGAAATGGTATGATCATTTATGTTAACTTAACACCTTTTTCACAACGGTTGATTTTTTGTTGTTATGTTTTTTTTTTTTGTTTTTTTTTCTCTTCACAAAATACGGAAATATGGATGTCTTAACATGTTGACATATTAGTTGTAAATATATGTGTTTAGACGATGCACTATGTGCAAGTCTTGAATAAAAACGTCTGTCTGTCTGTCTGTCTGTCTGTCTGTCATACATAAGTAAAAGATGAACATATATAAACGTACAGTGAATGCATTAAAACATTTTTTTACTAATAGAAATGTGATTGTAATTTTCTTAAAGAGATCAACCAACTTTTGTTTAACTATTATTGTATGCAAATGATTAACACATAAATTGCAAAAAATGAAAATAAATTAACAATGAGTCATATAAACTGATCCCCCAAACAACATGTTTTGACATAGACTAATTCACTATATTTTATCCTGTAGAAATAGGAAAAGCCATAATTTACTTCAAACTTGTCACATTTAACATTCCGTTTTTACTATCATATATATAAGGTCTTTCAAGTTAATTTTTTTAGTGAGATACAAAAACAATAACACAATTTTGGGACTATATATTCTATAGTGGAAAAACAGAAAAAGGGCCTAAATCCTGTCAAAACACGTTTGAGCCTCAATTTCTTTTTAAACATTTACCTATAAATTAAGGTAATTCAACTGTGAATTTTTGAGAGATAAGTTCAAAATAAAAGCTTTAGAATGTGAAAAACAGACCGAAGGTTAACATTCTGTCAAAAATTGTCACAGCCATATTTTCTGTTTTTAAGACCCTCTACACCTGAAGGTCATTTAACTGTTAAAAGAGCGAGCGAATCCACTTAGGAGTTAAAGAAAAGTTGAAAAGACAAGCTTCAACACATAGGTATGGATGCATGGACAGACTGGATTGTCAAGTGCAATTAATAATGCCTCACAATATGTGTTGGGGGGGGGGGGGGGGCATAAAAATAAACAAAACTGAATTGTATTAATTCTAAAAAGGTTAACATTGTGAGATTCTTTCAGAGGAAATAAGATTTCATTTCTGTTTCATTTCAAGCATTTATCACTATTAAAATACAAATCGTTCTCAGTACACAACAAAAACCCAATGCTAGTGTATTTTAACACATATCATGATTGTCAGAATTGAGTATCAGTCTAATTGTCAATTTTAGAAATGTCTTCTAATGTTCTTGCTAGTTTGCAAGCTAAGCTATACATTATTACTTGCCAAATTTATCTACCAATTGCTATTAAATCGATATTATAAATGTACTAACGCTATCAAAACTTATAAACTAACAAATTATATAAAATAATGAATAAAATGGCGAGTGTGCTGGGTGTTGAACTCAAGTATCAAAGCTTTTACGGATGTATAATTGATGTTAAGCAAACATTTAATTTGGGATCACTAGAATTTAGAATTAAAGTAAAATTAGTCATGAAATATGCATGAAGTTCCACGCTTAACTAACGGTTCTGTAGATGAGTATAAATTTGATTTTAGTTGGCGTTGCTTTATGCTTATTTTATTTTTTTGCTTAATCAAACTCAATTGTTGGTGGATAAAAATATGCAGCCTTCTGAAACATGTGTTACAACCAGATGTTAGGTCATAATGAGGTCAGGTAATGTGAGTGTGCTGGGTGTTGAACTCAAGTATCAAAGCTTTTACGGATGTATAATTGATGTTAAGCAAACATTTAATTTGGGATCACTAGAATTTAGAATTAAAGTAAAATTAGTCATGAAATATGCATGAAGTTCCACGCTTAACTAACGGTTCTGTAGATGAGTATAAATTTGATTTTAGTTGGCGTTGCTTTATGCTTATTTTATTTTTTTGCTTAATCAAACTCAATTGTTGGTGGATAAAAATATGTGTGAACAGTCAGAATATGCACTGTTCAAAAACATGGACCTGTACGGCTAAGAATTGTACTTTTTATGTGGGAAATAATGTAAATACATCCCTATAATATTTATGGCAAAAGAGGACGATTAATAAATAAAACAGTAAATGTGTTTTTTTAAATTATGCATACAAATGATAATTGGCTCGATTCTCTTACTAAATACAATATAATGCAATAAATTAACTTAACGCCATGTTATATAGTAAGCATCATCGATGATTGATATTTGTATCAATCATCCTCTTATATGTTGAAAACACTTTTCAACAGCAATCCTTAAAAATCCTTGTAGTAATAATTGTAATTACTACTTACTGTGAAAATAAAGAACCGGACAAAGTTAATTAGAATCCTTGATGATTAAGCACTTATGATGATGCAATTTTCACCATGATATCCCTCTCGGACTCGAACAAAACCTTTATAGTTGCCAGTAAAACTCGAATATCTAGCTCGGATGACCTTTACACAACCAACGGGCAGGTTCTGCGGTTATCCCGTTGGAGGCGTCCAAGTATCAACACCCAATTAAATATAGTATCATATTATATTATTATTATTTTATGTTATTATCAATTTTTAAGGATGCAATCGCCACTGTTCTGTCCCTAAATGAGTTTCCAAACTTGATTGTTTAAGTTTAGACATATTTATGAAAAGTTTACAAACAAAATGCTATAGATAATGCATTATTAATTTTCTTAACCAGGCACACATACACACATACACTTGAAAACGTGTTCAGATTCAACAACAAAAACAAACCAGTATCTAGCTTGTACAGTATTTATGGACCATGCCACACAGAAAACTTGTCTTCTTTAAGGTCTACGATGCGACAAATCCCGCAAACACGCAAATAAGATCGGGTGTGGATTGTCGAGCTTGTCTAGGACAGGCTGTCATGAAGATAGCATCGCTGCCACATGAAGGATTTTTGTTGGCTGTCTGGCAGTAGTTTTTTTAACAGCCACCTTTGCTTTGTCAGAAGTAAGGTGGTCCATCATATCTTAGAAAAGTCATATCTGCATTTAAACAAAAATGCAATAAATGTTTTGAACAGTAAGATCATAATTATCTCATACATTGTAATGACAATTACAAATAGAAAAACATATTTTCCATGAAATCATGTGTTAATCAATATTCATAGAAGCTTTGTGTAGAGTGCAATTTCATTATAAACCTAAACAAGTGCCAGAGTGTTATGTTTAATTCTAACATTCGTTGTTGTTGCCTTGCTCAGAAGCAAAACATACCTTTCTTTCACTTTTGTTCGAAGCCTTTCCCCCTTACTGTCCTGCTCCCTATTTTACCACCTCGTGCTTGGCCGTCCCCGTGTGTGTATTTCAGAGTTTATTTACACACCTCCCCCCCATGCGTCTTCACGAATGCATGTGTGTGCGGACCTGTTTTTGCGAGTCCCAGGAACTCACTTCCTTTGTCATATGCTAGAAGCCACTGGCTTAAAAGATTTATCACCAGCAGGTGTTGAAGTTGAAGAATCCTGTTTATATACTCAGAATTCGTTTTTGGCAAACATTAATGCATTGAAATGTTTGTCTTTCTCTTCCCATTCAAAATAATTTTCGAAGTCAAATATTAACGTCTCTATGAATATCCTACAACATTGTCCACACATTGTTTCAATAATTCTCAAATTAAAACAACTGATACAAAATGTGCAGCTACGTAAGCATACCTCTTCTGTTTGTTGTGATAAAGTGTTATTCCAATGATTTTCTTGGAAAAACACTTCTTTGCGAACTTCTTTGCTTAATTGTGGCTGTATCATATTTAAAAAGCGAATGTATACTTGTGTTACTTTGTATGGCCAATTTAAATGTAATTAATTATAGTTCTCTGGTTGAATTATCTCTTTGTGTAATTTTTACATTCAGGGAGATTCAGGAGATTCATTACATTCAAAGCACGTTTTAAGTGGCCCAGCATTATTATGGGCCCCCTTCGAAGAAGAGGGGGTATATTGCTTTGCACATGTTGGTCTGTCGGTCGGTCGGTCCGTCCACCAGGTGGTTTCCGGATGATAACTCAAGAGCGCTTGGGGCTAGGATCATGAAAATCATAGGTACACTGATCATGACTCGCAGATGACCCCTATTGATTTTGAGGTCACTAGGTCAAAGGTCAAGGTCACGGTGACCCGAAATAGTTAAATGGTTTCCGGATGATAACTCAAGAACGCTTCGGCCTAGGATCATTAAACTTGATAGGTAGATTGATCATGACTCACAGTTGACCCCTATTGATTTTGAGGTCACTAGGTCAAAGGTCAAGGTCACGGTGACCCGAAATAGTAAAATGGTTTCCGGATGATAACTCAAGAACGCTTATGCCTAGGGTCATGAAACTTCATAGGTACATTGATCATGACTCGCAGATGACCACTATCGATTTTGAGGTTAAAGGTCAAGTTCACGGTGACCCGAAATAGTAAAATGGTTTCCGGATGATAACTGAAGAAAGCTTATTCTTAGGATCATGAATCTTGATAGGTAGATTGATCATGACTCGCAGATGACCCCTATTGATTTTCAGGTCACTAGGTCAAAGGTCAAGGTCACTGTGACCCGAAATAGTAAAATGGTTTCCGGATGATAACTCAAGAATGCTTATGGCTAGGATCATGAAACTTTATAGGTACATTGATCATGACTGGCAGATGACCCCTAATGATTTTCAGGTCACTAGATCAAAGGTCAAGGTCACAGTGACAAAAAACATATTCACACAATGGCTGTCACTACAACAGAGAGCCCATATGGGGGACATGCATGCTTTACAAACGCCCTTGTTCAAGAAACACTTAAATGGATATGTACATGCCAAATTACCTCATTGAGACACATAAATTAATAATTTAACTGACAATCCATTTTGGAGAATGAAATACAAGTTTATGATAACAAAACGAGTTTATGACTTTTTAAATGGAGCCATTAGGTTTGGTCAGGATACAAAAGTGTCGATCACGCTGTTACAGCAGATTTGACAATGGTACAATGTTTTCGTACACAGAAGGAACGCTTAGCGTGATTGAATGCGACAGGAAAACGGTAGAAACCGTCGCATCTCTACTGAATAATTATTATATTAACCCCATCACGTGTAAGTGACTTGAAATAACTTTGGAGGATAACACATTACAATGTTAAACACTTTGAGGCCTTATTGTTTCACATGAGATTTTCTACTCTTTAAAATATCAGATCTGGTGGCCTATATAAGAAGCAAAACTAATGGTCTTGATAACTTAAAACAGGTAAACTCAATGATTATTTCTGAGAAGGTTTGTAACATCTACCTATGGGTTCAGATGGAGTTGTTATTCCAAGTTAACTGATGACAACTGATGACTCGAAACGACAGACTCCAGACAGCCACGGACCTCATTCTTTCATCATCAGCACTGCCTGTTCATGTGAGCTAACCACAACGACGCAAGTTTCCCTTTAGTAAAATATTTTATTTTTGTCCTTAAAATATACATATATAACAACCCACACTAAAACATGAAAACATGTAGCCCGATATGGTGTGACATAAAGGCAGATTTTAAGTCATTGAAATACAACACAATCCGCTTGCTGGTATAAATTAATTGGATGAAATTGTTTGACCTAGTTTTGTAAACAACATGTCATATCAACAAAGTAAACTAATACTAATTGTAAGTTTAATAACTAAACAAGAGTGCCAAACTGTCACAAGATACGCCCGTTTGAAGATTTTGGACAACTTGATAACTTTAGCATGACCCATATTTGAACTTGACCTACATATCATCTAGACACAACTTCTGACCAAATTTGGTGAAGATCAAATGAAAACTTCTTCGATTAGAGAGCGGACACCATGCTAAATGGCTGAAATGCACTAAGTGACCTCGTGATCTATTTTTTGACCCAGCATGACCCATATTTGAACTTGACCTAGGTATTGTCTAGACACAACCTCTTACCAAATTTGGTGAAGATTGGATGAAAACTACTTCAGTTAGAGAGCGGACACCATGCTAAATGCTTGAAACGCACTAAGTGACCCGGTGACCTAGCTTTTGACCCTGCATGACCCATATTCGAACTTGGCCTTGATATTGTCTAGATACAACTTCTGACCAAGTATGGTGATTATCAGATGAAAACTACTTCTATTACAGAGCGGACACCATGTTAAATGCTTGACATTCACTTAGTGACCCTGTGACCTAGTTTTTGACCCAACATGACCCATATATTGTCCAGATACAACTTCTGACCAAGTTTGGTGAAGATCGGATAAAAACAACTTCAAATAGAGACCGGAAACCATGCTAATTCTTGAAATGCAATAAGTGACCCTGTGACCTAGTTTTTGACCCGGCATAACCTAGATATTGTCTAGATAAAACTTCTGACCAAGTTTGGTGAAGATCGAATGAAAACTATTTGAATTAAAGAGCGGAAACTGCTGTAGACAATGCCCGCCCGGCGCCAAGGTGAAACTATAATACGTCCCTTTCTTTAAAACGGGCGTATAAAAAGTAACAGAATCCGTGTGTTGATTAATAATGGTTTAAATTAAAAAAGAGATGTGTTTGTCAGAAACACTATGCCACCTACTGCGTCGCTTTGATTTTTTTTTTCATTTGGCAGGTACAGATAATTATCTCCCTTAAAAGCTTTTTACTTCCCTTGGATTTGTTTTTTTGACCTTTGACCTTGAAGGGTGTCCCTGACCTTGACCTTTCACCACTCAAAATGTGCAGCTCCATGAGATACACATTCATGCCGAATATCAAGTTGCTATCTGAAGCGACATAGAAGTTATGAGCACTTTTCGAAACATAAACGCAAAGTGTGACGGACAAACGGACAGACAGACGGACTATCCGATCACTATGTGCCCACCTTCGGGGGCATAAGAATATATTATTAAATTCAAATGGTTTAAATACACAATGAAGGTTCTGAACATAATTGACTTTTTAAGTGAAAAAATTGTTTTAATTGTATATGTTCTTTTATAGTCAATATATATTTATTGTCACAAGTAGAAAGCATAATAACTTGAAATTTAACATATATTTTACAAACATAAGCATGTTTTTTGTATAATAATTAAATAACAAAGCGGGCTATCTTAATATGTGTGGTAACTTGTTTTGTTTTTTAAAGTTAAACAAACATATTTGTAATTTTTCTTTTATATCAAACAATATACAAAAATCCAACATTACTTGTTGATAAATCTTAGAAGTACCATAAGTACATGTAGCAGATGGATTTCATCTCAAACAAAAGACAATAACAGTAGCTTACATATTCAACTTTATAATGAATATTGATGCAAACAACTACAAACATGTATAATCACATTTTTTAAACCAATATAACCAATACAAAACAAAATATAGAAATTGTGTAAAAATATGATACAGGAAATATATTCGTTGTATATAAATACTTAATAATTGATTGTTAATTTGCGCTGTATTACCAAGCTAGAACATAAATACATCTGTATTACTATAATTTTGGATTTCATAAATAAATATTTGAAAATAGAACACTAGTATGATAGCCGGGAAAGATCCAGTGCAAAATATCAAGAACTGTCCAAATGAAGCATGTTAAGTACTTTAATTCTAACAAAGGAGCAAGTAAAATACTTCTGACTTATGGAATCTCATGCATTCAAGACTTTTACTGAAACTTAAAGGAATATAATGATTACAGGCCCTGCTCCTTTTTGGTTCCTTTCAGTCTCTCTCTGGGCTCTTCAAAGCGGAAATGTTCATCTCTTGAAATGTCTAAAGCATGTATTGAGGTTTGAACAGGAAACACTTGTACCTAATCAATGCATACATTATACATTAAGCAGAAACAACAATTCCACACTTAACTGTTTGTATTAGTTTTGAAAATTAAGAGTAAGAAATACTTGTAATCTTGAGTTGTTAATAAAGATGTAAACAACAGCTTACGATGTGCACAAATTTAAGCTATAGGGCATTGTTCTAGATCTTCCCCAATAACAAAGGCATACATAAGTAAAAGATGAACATATATAAACGTACAGAGAATGCATTAAAACATTTTTTTACTAATAGAAATGTGATTGTGATTTTCTAAAAGAGATCAACCAACTTTTGTTTAACTATTATTGTATGCAAATGATTAACATAAATTGCACAAAATGAAAATAAATTAACAATGAGTCATATAAACTGATCCCCCGAATGACATGTTTTGACATAGACTCATTCACTATATTTTATCCTGTAGAAATAGGAAAAGCCATAATTTACTTCAAACTTGTCACATGTAACATTCCGTTTTTACAATCATATATATAGAACTTTCAAGTTATTTTTTTTAGTGAGATACAAAAACAATAACACAATTTTGGGACTATATATTCTATAGTGGAAGAACAGAAAAAGGGCCTAAATCCAGTTAAAACACGCTGGAGCCTCAATTTCTTTTTAAACATTTACCTATAAATTAAGGTAATTCAACTGTGAATTTTCGAGAGATGAGTTCAAAATAAAAGCTTTAGAATGTGAAAAACAGACCGAGGGTAAACATTCTGTCAAAAATTGTCACAGTCAAAATTTCTGTGTTTAAGACCCTCTACACATGAAGGTCATTTAACTGTTAAAAGAGCTAGCGAATCCACTTGGGAGTTAAAGAAAAGTTGAAAAGACAAGCTTCAACACATAGGTATGGATGCATGGACAGACAGGACTGTCAAGTGCAATTATTAATGCCTCACAATATGTGGGGGCATAAAAAGAAACAAAACTGAATTGTATTAATTCTAAAAAGGTTAACATTGTGAGATTCTTTCAGAGGAAATAAGATTTCATTTCTGTTTCATTTCAAGCATTTATCACTATTAAAATACAAATAGTTCTCAGTACACAACAAAAACCCAATGCTAGTGTATTTTAACACATACCATGATTGTCAGAATTGAGTATCAGTCTAATTGTCAATTTTAGAAATGTCTTCTAATGTTCTTGCTAGTTTGATAGCTAAGCTATACATTATTACTTGCCAAATTTATCTACCAATTGCTATTAAATCGATGTTATAAATGTACTTACGCTATCAAAACTTATAAACTAACAAATTATATAAAATAATAAATAAAATTGCTGCATTTAATGCAGCCTTCTGAAACATGTGTTACAACCAAAACCCTAAAGCATCGAATGAGCCGGTCTTTGGGAATAGTTGACTTAATGCATGTTTGTAATTGTGGTCCCAGAATAGCCTGTGCAGTTTGCACAAGCAAATCAGGGTCGACACTTTCCACTCTTATTAATTTTTGTGAACATGAAGTTTCTTCAACACAAAAATCCATAATAAGTGGAAAGTGTTGCCCTGCTTGGCCTGTGCACACTAAACAGGATTATCTGGGATGATACTTTACATGCATTTAGCTCACTTTTGCAAGTGATGGGCTTATATTCAATGTTTGATAAATCTTAAATAATAATCAAATAACAACACAATTTTAAGAAATGATTGGTTGGTATCAATTAAAATAAGTTTCAGCAGACTGGACTTGTTCTTACGCCACTCCCGCACCGATGACTCGCCGACATTGAACTCACGCCCAGCAGCTCGATTACCGTGAGTCTCGGTATAAGCTAGAAGGCAAATTCCATTATATATTATAATGCTGAACCATAAATGTCTGGCTATATTAGAGCTGTGTTATAGGAAAATAGGTCTAACACCATATCCAGCAAGTGTTGCTCCAGACCACCATGAACAGTCTGGTCAGGAGCTACTCTGTATAGTCCGCCAAGGTTTTGTAGTCTCATAAAAGGACCAGGTATCTCCTTACTCGACTGCGTAGGCTGGTCTGGAGCTACGCTGGCACCTTTTTTGCTTATGACCCATTTTCTAATGATGTGACTCATTTTCTAGAGACATAGCTATTTACACTAAGCACCAAAAGCACTTCCCACTATACTGGGGTAACCAAAATTCACTTTTTGAATTGTTAAATATATATGACAACTGTTACTGATCAGCCTTTTAAACTATCAAAATAACAAATGCTTAGGTAAATGTCTGAAAAAAAAACCTTACATGACATGACCCTCCGCAGACACACACATTTTTACAGACCAACAAAAAATGATTTAAAAACAAATCTTCCATAATGACCTAAGGTTCTCAAAACACTTTCGACTTTTAATAAATCCATTTAATGTTGGTTTTTTAAGATTATCACTTCACAACACTCAACCTGAGTCAGGTCATGAATAATACCAAAGTACTGGTGTACTTAATATACACAAAAAGGCCAAAATGAAATGCTGGTACATTTAACTTTGAATAAATGAGGTGATCTCTGGGAAAATGGGGCTTACTGCATGTGCATGAAGTATCCTTCCAGTTAAGCCTGTGTAGTCCGCACAGATTTGTCAGGGACAATGTCTTCTGCTTGAAATGTATTTTTTGTTTGATGGAAGTCTGTTGTTGCAGACTGCACAGGCTTATCTGGGACGACACTTCAGGCACACGCATTAAGCCTGTTTTTTTCAATGGAGGTTTAATATATATTTTACATGATTATTAACGAAAATGAGATTCACTTCACCTGGTGATATTTGAACATTTGTAAAAATGTTATTATACATTTTAATAAATTTAAAAAGTGATATGTTATTCTAAGTTTTACATTTTAAATATTGTAAAAGCATAATTGTGTTATGTGTACCATTCTTAATCCAAGCAAAACTAATGCAGGTGTTTCATTAAGTTTGCAAGTATTGAGTATGATTGCATACGGTAGGAGTGAAAATGCAATTTTAATTTCTACTTAAGCTCCAAAAAGTAGTGCACGTGTGTTGAAAACCAGGCTTAATGCATGGTTGTAAAGTATATTCCCAGATAAGCCTGTGCATTTTGCACTTGTCAATCTTGGACAACATTTTCCGCCTGGATTTACATTTAGAAAAGACTTTTTACCACAGGTGTCGCTACTGATAAGCCTGGGAAATACTTGATGCACATGTGTTAAGCCTGGTTTTCCTAGAGTGGGGCTATATTATTGGTGTCAAAATAACAAGGAACATGCCTCCCAGGTCTCAATGAAACACCTGTGATGGTAGCTAAGTTCAAATATTGAGACTGCACAGGCTAGTCTTTGCTGACACTAAACGCAGATGCATTGAGCCATGTTTTCCCAGAGCGAGGCTCAAATAATCAGGTTTTTATGCCTGTCACAAAGAAGAGAGAATGACAGGTAGATGGCATGGCTTGCCACAGACCAGGCTAATGGCGACTAAATGCGCTGACTCTGATGATAATTTTGAAGAAATTTCCATCATGGTTTCTCTTTAACCTGTGTAACAAGAAAGATAATTAAATGTTGTATAAACATATTAAACACACAGCATCAGAATGTGACTATACTTATCAGGGTATGAACTAAAAGAATAGTCTTTATATTGCTTGATATCTGTCACATTACCATTATATGAAAGTGAGTAGCACACAGTTTATAATCCAACATCAGCATTTTTGAAAATCAATCCCTGCATGTACATTAAACATCTACTTATACCAGTATCTCACAAGATGCTGCATTCAATAAACAGTGAAAGCTTTGTCAGTATGATTCATTCATTGGTCCATTTGAATAAGTCTAAAAGTAGGTCGCATAATTGGTGACATATGGAACATGCTCTTTTGCATAACTTTACATGGAAGGACTGAGAGACAAACTAATGGACCGATTTAATGAAGATGTGATGTTCAAAATGCAAAATGACACCATTTGACTTGTTTGATATGTTCCAACAAAAAAACTCAAACTGAATATGCAAAAGTGACCTATACATTACGGATTATATAGGTTATGGTAAATATTATTAAGAAGTATTAAGACCAAATCGCATGAAAGAAACAACAATTTTGTATGGCACAAATAGAAAACACATTCAACTACTGGAGAGAATTCAATGCTACTCAAACATCTAAAGTTTCCAAGCAAACAAATTCAATTCCAGCATATTTTAAGATCCATACAAAAGCTGACACCTGGTTAATCTTAAGCCAAAAAGCATGAGTTGCCAGTCGTAAAGTTTTGTGTTAGTAATTGAGGAGACTGTTACATCCCAAACAAGTTGAACTATAATCAACATGCACAGCGTGGCAAACAGCAAGTGCTGGTAATGCATTGAGCATTATTCTGGAAACTGGGCTTAATGCATGTGTGTAGAATTTAATCCAATATTAGCCAGTGCAGTTACATTTTCCACTTTCATGTAATTTTTCGTTTAAATCATGTCATTTCTAAACAAAATTCCAGCAGACCACACAGGCTTATCTAGGCTGACACTTTACGCACATGCATTAAGCAACAATTTCCCAGGCAAGGCACCGTTTGTGTGACAGGGTTTCGTCAGGATCAAAATTTGCCATAACAACATTCATCTCAATTTAGCATATTTATATATTTTCTAAAGAAAACATTGAGACAAATATAAGTTTCTGTATCAAAATAGGTAAAGTTGTAGTAATTTGCTAATTACGCAACAGGCCATGTAAACCCTGTGTGATTAGAATGATACATGTAATCTAACAGCCTCCAAATTACAGCGTTTGCTTAGTTGATTAATATGATACATGGAGTCTACAATATAAGCAGAGCAAAAGCAAATAGATATTTTTAGGCAATATATCTTTCTGTTAAAATGTTCCACAGTAATATTAGTAAACAAATATAAATACATACAAAAATAACTCTTCACATAAATTTTGTCTGCATAGTAACAAATATATCACATGAATACCGCAATACAAATTTCCCACAAACTTAACTTTAAAAAATAAGGCCCCCAATTAAATCTATATCAACAATAGATCTTCAATTCAATCAAACCTGTCAAACTTTCTCATATCAAGGTTTGCTATCCCCACTTAACATTGCTTCTTTATCCCCTGACTCCAATTTACTTGCCAATTCAGACTGATGGGTGTGTGCCTTCTTCATCTCACGACGTTTGACCTCAGTGTAGGCAGCCGAGCCACCCAGCACAGTAACGTTGCCCAGCCACCACAACATTGACTTGACGTTATTGAAGTACAAACACGCGATCACCGTCTGGACGGCAGCTTTGGCGGTCCCTGATATATTGTGAGTCAACGGAGACGTGAACTGAATCTGAAGCCCTGTGACAGTCCCGATAGCGAAACCGAAAACACCACTTAGGGTCATGAAGAACCAGAACTTTAAGTCATATAACAACGGGAAATTATACACTTCCCTTCCTTCGCCAAATATCAGCATAATTGGCATGAAAAGAAAGGTGGCGTTGACATTATTGTACAGGGTTAACTGCCAGATGTTGTTGTCGACTATTGGTAATATTTTCTTAGTGTAGATTGCATTAAGGGCAACACAGGCGCTGGCAATCACTCCAAACATCACACCCTTTATTGACAGATCACCTGAAAAAAACAAATGCTCATTCTGCAAAAACAAGGCTTAATGCAAGTGTTGAACCAAATTTTCCTATTAAGTCCGCACAGGCTTATCTGGGATGACGCTTTCCAGTTGCACATAATTTTGTTTTTTCTAAACAAATCCAGTCTAAGCGGTAAGTGTCTGCACAGCTCGCACAGGCTAATCTGGGACGACACTTTATTAAACCCAATTTTCCCTGAGCAAGGCTCATATTTGGAGAAAAATGATAAACTGGCAAAAAATTAAAATTTATGGGCAGACCATTAAGAAATGCTGAATCCTGGTAGACCCAATGTTAAAAAGAGCACCGCCTTACGGGTGCAGACCGCTCATCTATTTTTCTTTTTAAAGGTGTAGAGACCTATCTCAATTTCAATCACAAAGGAGGGAGGGGTGGAGTGGAGAGGGGTGTATAGTGTGGGGGTGTTGTCATTTATAACATTATCTTTCAAAAATGCAAAAAAAATTGGGGGGGGGGGGAATTCTTGGGTGGGATGGTTGGACGGTATTTAAAAAAACAACAAGAGTGCCAAACTGTCACAAGATACGCCCGTTCAAAGGTTTCGGACACCATGCTCAATGCTTGAAATGCATGTAGTGACCTCGAGACCTAGTTATTGACCCGGCAGGACCCATATTATAACTTGACCTACATATCATTTAGATGTTACATCTGACAAAATTTGGTGAAGATCAGATGAAAACTACTTCAATTAGAAAGCGGACACCATGCTTAATGCTTGAAATGCACTATGTGACCTCGTGACCTCGTTTTTGATCGATATGACCCATATTCAAACTTGACCTACGTATCATCTAGACACAACTTCTGACCAAATCTGGTGAATATCAGATAAAAACTACTTCAATTAGAGAGCAAACACCATGCTAAATGCTTGAAATGCACTAAGTAATCGCACTAAGTAATCTCGTGACCTAGTTTTTGACCCGGCATGACCCATATTTGAACTTGACCTACATATCATCTAGACACAACTTCTAACCAAATTTGATGAAGATTGAGTGAAAACTACTTCAATCAGAGAGCGGACACTATGCTCAATCCTTGAAATGCACTAAGTGACCCAGTGACCTAGTTTTTGACCCGGCATGACCCATATTCAAACTTGACCTAGATATTGTCTAAACACAACTTCTGACCAAGTTTGGTGAAGATCGGATTAAAACTATTTGAATTAGAGAGCGGACACTGCTGTGGATGCCGCCCGCCCGCCAAGGGTGAAACTATAATATGCCCCTTTTTAAAAAACGGGCTATAACAATAAAAATGAATATTTGTGTTTTTTAACCATGTGTGAAAATAACAAGAGATGTGTTCGTCAGAAACACAATGCCCCCTATTGCGCTGCTTTGAAAAATGCTTTTTTTTTTTACCTTTGACTTTGAAGGATGACCTTGACCTTGAACTTCCGCCACTCAAAATGTGCAGCTTTATGAGAACGCCGCTTTGAAATATTTTTTTTTTGACCTTTGACCTTGAAGGAAGACTTTGACCTTGAACTTCCACCACTCAAAATGTGCAGCTTCATGAGATACACATGCATGCAAAATATCAAGTTGCTATCTTCAATATTAAACAAGGTATGACCAATGTTAAAGTTTTCGGACGGACAGACGCCATATATTTGACATTTAACCTTGAAGGATGACCTTCACCTTCACCTTTCACCACTCAAAATGTTCAGCTCCATGAAGGACACATGCATGCCAAATATCAAGTTGCTATCTTCAATATTGAAAAAGTTATGGCCAATGTTAAAGTTTTCGGACGGACAGACACCATAAATTTGACATTTGACCTTGAAGGATGACCTTGACCTTTCACCACTCAAAATGTGCAGCTCCATGAGATACACATGCATGCCAAATATCAAGTTGCTATCTTCAATAGTGAAAAAGTTATGACCAATGTTAAAGTTTTTTTTGGGACGGACAGACAGACTGACTAACATACTGACGGACAGTTCAACTGCTATATGCCACCCTACCGGGGGCATACAAATTATTTTTTTGGGGTGGGGGGTGGAGTATACTGTGAGGGTGTGGTGGTCATTTATGAGATGATCTTAAAAAAAATAAAAAAAATTGGGGGGGGGGGGTTGTTTTGTCAAAGTATCAATCAAATATTATCATAAATAAAGAAGTAATGGCAATTTTAGCAAAATTTTATAATTTGACCTTGAAGGTCATTCAAAGGTCAAGGTAAAATTTAACTTGCCAGGTACAGTACCCTCATGATAGAACGAAAGTATTTGAAGTTTGAAAGCAATAGCCTTGATACTTTAGAAGTACAGTGGATCCAAACACAAAATGTAACCATATATTCAAAGTTACTAAGTCAAAAAAGGGCCATAATTCCGTAAAAATGACAACCAGAGTTATGCAACTTGTCCTTTACTGTCCCCTTATGATAGTTTGCGAGTGTTCCAAGTCTGAAAGCAATTATATCTTTGATACTTTAGGGGTAAAGTGGACCAAAATACAAAACTTAACCAAATTTTCACGTATAAAGGGCCCATAACTCCGTCAAAATGCCAGTCAGAGTTACATAACTTTGCCTGCACAGTCCCCTTATGATAGTTAGTAAGTGTTGCAAGTATGAAAGCAATAGCTTTGATACTTCAGGAAAAAAGTGGACCTAAACACAAAACTTAACCAAATTTCCAATTTTCTAAGTATAAAAAGGGCATATAATTCTGTCAATTTTAAAAGCCAGTCAGAGTTACACAACTATGCCTGCACAGTCCCATTATGATAGTTAGTAAGTGTTGCAAGTATAAAAGCAATAGTTTTCATACTTAAGGAATAAAATGGACCTAAACACAAAACTTAACCAAAATTTTAAATTTTCTAAGTATAAAATGGGCATATAATTCTGTCAAAATGCAAGCCAGAGTTATCTAACTTTGCCTGCCCAGTCCCCTCATGATAGTATGTACCAAGTTTGAATGCAATAGCATTGATACTTTATGAGAAAAGTGGACCTAAACGCAACACTTAACCGGACGCCGACCCGATGACAATAGCTTTTTTTTTCTCAAAAAAATAGATGAGCTAAAAATAGTCCACTATATTCAGTAAATTTAAACAAAACCATGACAAAATATTCATTGTTCTAATGCAATATTCGGCCAGTGTAGCTCCATGTCAGACTGTGCATTTGTGCAGTGAGTTAGGAGCTACCTTGCCTGCTAATTAGACAAACAAACCTTGCGTGACCTTTAAGCAGACTGCCTCGTTACTAACCAGACTGCACCAATGCGCAGGAAGGGATGAAGCTATGCTTGCCGCAAATAGCATAAGACCCTTATTCGCATGATGTAGGCCATTGTATGAATTAAAAAGTTTAGCCAGAAAAGACTGCATCAAATAATATATCTGGGCAGCCTTTTAACCATCAAGAGCCCCCCATACCAGATGCCCCCTCCTGGTCTACACCCAGGAAGAAACCAGCGATGATCACACCACAGCAACCCAGGGCTGGCACTGAGGTAGACTGCTTCAGCATCAAGTAGGAAAACACCTGCAACATACATAGAAAACACTTGAAACATACTTAGAAAACACCTGAAACATACAAAGAATACACCTGAAACATACAACATACATATAACACACCTGAAACATACAAAGAAAACACCTGAAACATACAACATACATAGAAAAAACCCACAACTGCAACATACACTAAACAAGAGCACCGCCTTGCGGGTGCAGACCGCTCATCTATTTTTCTTTTTAAAGGTGAAGGGAACTATCTCAATACTTCAATCAAAAAAGATGGATGGGTGGGGTGGAGAGGGGTGTATAGTGTGGGGGTGTGGTCATTTATTACATTATCTTCCAAAAATAAGAAATAAAAATGCAAAAACAAAATAAAAATATTTTTATTTTATTTTGGAGGGGGGGATGGGATTCTTGGGTGGGATAGTTGGACGGTCTTTCAAATATAAAAAATAATAAAAATAAATATTTTTGTTTTTTAACCATGTTTCCAAAAAAAAAATGGGGGGGGGGGGTGGAGGGGTCGGGGGGGGTATAGTGTGAGGGTCTGGTCATTTATAAGATGACCTTTAAAAAAAAAAAAAGGTTCTTTTGAGGGGGGATTTGTCAAAGTATCAATGAAATCTGATCATAAATAACAAAGTCATGGCAATTTTTGCAAAAGTTAATTATTTGACCTTGAAAGTCAAGGTCATTCAAAAGTCAAGGTAAAATTCAACTTGCCAGGTACACTACCCTCATGATAGTATGAAAGTATTTGAAGTTTGAAAGCAATAGCCTTGATACTTTAGAAGTAAAGTGGATGTAAACACAAAATTTAACCATAACTTCAAAGTTTCTAAGTCAAAAAAGAGCCATAATTCCGTCAAAATGACAACCAGATTTATGCAACTTGTTCCGTACAGTCCCCTTATGATAGTTTGTGAGTGTTCCAAGTCTGAAAGCAATAGCTATGATACTTAAGGAGTAAAGCGGCCCAAAACACAAAACTCAACAAAATTTTCAATTTTCTAAGTATAAAGCGGCCACAATTCTGTCAAAATGCCAGTCAGAGTTACATAACTTTGCCTGCACAGTCCCCTTATGATAGTAAGTAATTGTCGCAAGTATGAAAGCAATAGCTTTGATAGTTTAGGAATAAAGTGGACCTCAACACAAAACTTAACCAAATTTTCAATTATCTAATTATAAAAAGGGCACACAATTCTGTCAAAATGCACGCCAGAGTTATCTTACTTTGCCTGCCCAGTCCCCTCAAGATAGTAAGTAAGTGCACCAAGTTTGAATGCAATAGCTTTGATGCTTTATGTGAAAAGTGGACCTAAACACAAAACTTAACCAAATTTTCAATTGTCTAAGTATAAAAAGGGCACATAATTCTGTCAAAATGCACGCCAGAGTTATCTAACTTTGCCTGCCCAGTCCCCTCATGATAGTTAGTAAGTGTACCAAGTTTGAATGCAATAGCTTTGATACTTTATCAGAAAAGTGGACCTAAACACAAAACTTAACCGGTTGCCGACGCTGAAGCCGACGCCAAGGTGATGACAATAGCTCATAATTTTTTTAAAAAAATAGATGAGCTAAAAAACCTACAAATAAGCAGCATTCTGGAAAAATGGGGCATAATGCATGTATGTCATGTCACACAGGCTAACCTGGGACAACACTTTTCACACATGCCTAAAGCCATGTTCTATGAGAGCAATGCTCATATTAATTATGGATATTTTTAATGAAATAGTTTTACAACTTTCCAGACAGATATTGAAATACCCAAGTAAACCTTTGTTCAATCACAGCTGTTAAGATTTTTTGGCCAACTTAAGCTATTATCCTCACTGCTAGTTATTT
Source organism: Dreissena polymorpha (assembly GCF_020536995.1). NCBI lineage: Eukaryota > Metazoa > Mollusca > Bivalvia > Myida > Dreissenidae > Dreissena > Dreissena polymorpha. The sequence continues at coordinate 31,360,819 of NC_068367.1, forward strand.
ATACCTTTAAATACTGCTTTCACACAGAAATAGAGCCTTGACTAGGAATTAACCACAACAAAAAACAATGGCAGGGGAGGACATGAAACGGGGAAGGGGGACATCTTACGGGTAAAATTGCCCAGATATATGTTGAACATGGCCAGTTGTTGTGCTCTACTGAAAAACTTACAGTCCATTCAACAAATATTCCATAAGGCATGTTCCTTATTAACAATATTTTTATGCTTACACCAATTAATATTATGTTACTCTACAAAATCGTCAACTGCCAATAAAAAGCATGTTGAGATTGTCGTGTACAATGATTGCTTACCACATTTAACACTGTTGTGAGGACTGTAAAATCTGTTCTTACCACATTAAACTCCTTACCATAATGAAAACTATTGTAGAACATTTTCTTACCACATTGAACACTGTTGTGAGGGACCTGCCAACATTGTAGAAGGCCACGCCCACATTCTGCAGGCACAGGTTGTTGAAGGTGATCATGCACACGAAGACCACTGACAGCGGCAGGGTCTGAAAACAGCAGTGCACACTTACATTTCAATTGAGTCTGGCTCTGGGAAAACAGGGCTTAATGCATGTTCGTAAAGTGACAAACCAGATAGACCTCTCAGTCTGAACAGGCTAATCTGGGACAAAACTTTCCAACTACACTGTAATTTTGCTAAGAAGAGACTTCCTATAAACTGAAATTTCCATAAGAGCAGACCGCATAGGCTAATCAGGAATTACAGCTTATGCAGGACTTAAAGAATTTTTTCAGAGCCACTCGCCCTCCAGGGCGAGTAGTTCTGACAATCCACTCGCCCTTCACTTTAATCTCCTCATCCTGCATTAAAAAAAAAAAATATATCTATATTTATAGTTATGATCAACCAGAACCTTTTAACCTACGTAACATAGTGACACTAAATTGCAAACAAATTCACTACATTATCTGATGGATTTTATTTGCTTTCCTTACGTTTTCTACACCTGTTTCCTTTTCTCAATACTTTCCGCTTCTCATTTTGATGACCTTTCTTTCTGTTCCCTGTCTCCACCACCTTGCAGATATTTTAAAATAGAACCCTTTTCCATGCTGAGTTTTAATATTTCAGACGAACTTTTACTGAAAGACACGCTTGATTGACAAATGGTTACAATATGGTAAATTTTGGCTAAGGCTTCTGATCACGAATTATTCTGTTTATTAATAATTATTTTTCTGTTTATTTTTAATTAAATATAAGAAGTATGATAATTAACCAGTTATGTATTGTTTTTTTATTGATATTTACATTAAAATGAAATTTTATTCTTCACAGAATGACCAATATATTTAACTGTTTTTTTCACTTTTAATCAATTAGCTAAGAGCACTGACACCTACGAAAAGAGCGTAGCCGATTACGAGAATTATTTTTAATGTGCCTGTGACGTCATTTTTAATTGTCAAAACGAAAGTTAAGTTTCTTTGTGTACTAAATCTTGTTTTAGTTCGTTCGAAAAATTGTTCGCAATTTGTATCGATGTGGCAGGAGTTCTGGAACTGAATTTATATTTCTCAACTTGAAAAACAGCACTCGCCCGGTCAGTCGAGTATTTAACAAACTATACTCGCCCGACCGTCAACTTCACTCGCATATGCGAGCGGTCGAGTGGATTCTTCAAGGCCTGGCTTATGCACATACAGTAAGCCCAGTTTTCCAAGAACAATGCTCATTTGATGGCTGCTTTACAGGAAACTAAGTTAGGGTTGAATCAATATATAGGATCTTGCATGAGTGGTCGTTTTGTATTGAATTTATGAAACAAGTCATCTAAATAAAGATAAAAACGAGGCTTGCCGAGTTTTTATCTTTATTTAGATGACAAGTTTTATAAATTCAATACAAAATGACCACAAATCTAAGATTCTTTTTTAACATGACCAACAAATTTCTTTTTATTTTATGCTTTTTTCACCATTTATTCACATTGTAAAAGAGTTTAACTGAAGAAATTCGCTGGAATAATGACATAATTTAATCAAACAAGAGGGCAGAGGGCCTGAAAGGCCCAAAGTCGCTCACCTGAGATTCAAAGGAACTGACCTGTTCTGTGCAGCCCAAGATGTCATTAGAACAATATGTTCTTACCAACTTTCATGACTAGTGAAAAGCCTGGCAGCCATGTTTGTCAACAGACCAGAACCATTTTTATACACATCCAAGATATCATTTAAACAAATATACTGACAAAGTTTCATGAAGATCCAAAGTCCATATAAGAAAAAATGCCCCGCCCACTGGTGGCCATGTTTTTCAAGCAACTGGAACCACTTTCGAACTTGTCCAAAATATCATTGGGACAAATCTTCTGACCAAGTTTCATGATGATCTTACAATAAATATGGCTTCTAGAGTGTTAACAAGGTTAAAATATAGCTATATAAGGAAAAATGCCATGCCCCCTTGGCGGCCATGTTTTTCCACCAACCGGAACCATTTTCGAACGCTTCCAAGATATCATTGGGACGAATCATCTGACCAAGTTTCATGATGATCGGACAATAAATGTGGCCTCTAGAGTGTTAACAAGGTTTTACTAAAGCATGATATATAGCCATATTAGGAAAAATGCCCCGACCCTGTTGGCCATGTTTTTTAAGCAACTGAAACCATTTTCGAACTCATCCAAGATATCATTAGGACAAATCTTCTGACCAAGTTTCATGAAGATCAGAAAATAAATGTGGCCTCTAGAGTGTTAACAAGGTTTTACTATAGCCATATAAGGAAAAATGCCCCGCCCCCTGGCAGCCATGTATTTTAACCAACCAGCATCATTTTTGAACTCATCCAAGATATTATTGGGGTGAATCTTCTGACCAAGTTTCATGAAGATCGGACAATAAATGTGGCCTCTAGAGTGTTTACAAGGTTTTACTATAGCCATATAAGGAAAAATGCCCCGCCCCTTGGCAGGCATGTTTTTCAAGCAAACGTAACCATTTTCAAACTCATCCAAGATATCATTGAGACCAATCTTCCGATCAAATTTCATGAAGATTGGACAATAAATGTGGCCTCTAGATGGTTAACAAGGTTTTACTAAAGCATGATATATAGCCATATTAGGAAAAATGCCCCGACCCTGTTGGCCATGTTTTTTAAGCAACTGAAACCATTTTCGAACTCATCCAAGATATCATTAGGACAAATCTTCTGACCAAGTTTCATGAAGATCAGAAAATAAATGTGGCCTCTAGAGTGTTAACAAGGTTTTACTATAGCCATATAAGGAAAAATGCCCCGCCCCCTGGCAGCCATGTATTTTAACCAACCAGCATCATTTTTGAACTCATCCAAGATATTATTGGGGTGAATCTTCTGACCAAGTTTCATGAAGATCGGACAATAAATGTGGCCTCTAGAGTGTTTACAAGGTTTTACTATAGCCATATAAGGAAAAATGCCCCGCCCCTTGGCAGGCATGTTTTTCAAGCAAACGTAACCATTTTCAAACTCATCCAAGATATCATTGAGACCAATCTTCCGATCAAATTTCATGAAGATTGGACAATAAATGTGGCCTCTAGATGGTTAACAAGGTTTTACTATAGCCATTTAAGGAAAACTGCCCCGCCCTTGGAGGCCATGTTTTTTTCACCGATCTGGACCATTTTGACCTCGTCCGAGATATCAATAAAACCAATGTTTTGAGCAAGTTTCATGATGATTTGGAAAAAATTGTGACCTCTAAAGTGTTCACAAGGTTTCTCAATAGCCATATAAGGAATACTGCCCCGCCTGGCGGTCATGTTTTTCAACGGACCATTTTTGAACTCAACCAACATATCATTTAGACAAACATTTTGACAAAGTTACATGAAGATTGGGCATCAAATGTGACTTCTATAGTGTTCACAAGGTTTTTATTTTTTTTGACCTAGTGACCTAGTTTTTGACCCAGCATGACCCAGTTTCGAACTCAGTTAGGTTATCAATAGGACAAATGTTCTGACCAAATTTCATGAAGATCAGACAATAAATGTGGCCTCTAGAGTGTTCACAAGGCAAAATGTTGACGACGGACGACGCATGACAGACGACGCACAACGGACAAAAAGTGATCACAAAAGCTCACCATGAGCACGTTGAGCTAAAAAGGACATCATTTCACAGTAATAAAATTAGTGTAACAAGGGACAAAATTGTCACAAAACCAGGTTTTCATTGTGAAAAAAAAATCTGATAAAGGGAGAAAACTCAAACTGAACTTTTGAAATGAACAAACAAAATTAACCCCCTTTGTAAGTTTGTTTTTTAAAAAAATCTATTTTTAGTTGTGGCGACCTTGACATTGGAGATATTGACGTGATTCTTTCGTGCGACTCACCGTCCCATGATGGTGAACAAATGTGCCAAATGATTTTAAAATCTCACAATGAATGACATAGTTATGGCCAGGACAAGCTCATTTATGGCCATTTTTGACCTTTGAACTCAAAGTGTGACCTTGACCTTGGAGATATCGACGTAATTATTTCGCGCGACACACCGTCAAATGATGGTGAACAAATGTGCCAAATGATTTTAAAAATCTGACAATGAACGACATAGTTATGGCCCGGACAAGCTTGTTCCGCCCGCCAGCCAGCCCGCCAGCATTCGCCAATCTAATAACCAGTTTTTTCCTTTCGGAAAACCTGGTTAATAAAAACACCTGTGTAATAAACAGAATTGAGCATTACGTTATTTCACTTCTGGAGCGTAAGTCATGTTATAAACATTAATATTTTTGTGGAATTATTTATTTCGTCATACTAACAATGTTATGACTTTATTTTTCACTAGAAATGTATTACGGACACTGATGCCCACACAACATATGTTTGGGCACAGAACAATCCATGGTATATACTATCATTGAAATTCTTTTCTTTACAATCTTAAAAACAATGGAGTTCTTTAAAGTATGAGTGAGATTTACTCTGTTGTTAAATGGGAATTATATTCACACAAATGTGGAACTATTATTATGTTCTATAGAGGAAAAAACAAACAAAGGGCCATAATTCTTCCAAACCTTGATGCAGCCAACATTCCCTTTTTTAAGATCATCTACACATTAAGGTCATTAAATTGTGGAAGTTTAAGCAAGTTAAATAGGAGTTGAAAACACAAATGTTTCAGACTATATATTCTACAGTGGAAAAAGCATACAAGGACCATATTTCTTCCAAAACAGGATGCAGCCAAAATTCATTTCCATGCCATCATCTGCACATTAAGATCATTTAACAGTGAAAGTTTCAGCAAATAAAGATCTACCCAGTCATTAAAGAATGGTTGAAAACACAATCTTCAGGGGACTTTATTTTCTTTGATACAACAACAGTAGAATATACAAATGTTATGCTTGCAATTTCAAATATCAGACCATCTGTATTCAATATTAGTTATCAAGGAAATTCTTGTTTCATTACACATAATCAAGCATTTCTATACAAATCGATTAACAGTAAAACTGATGACAATATTAATATTTGCATTGCAAATGAATGTCTTTCTCTTTTAATATAAGACTGCCAAATGTTAAGTCATATTTGTCAATGCTCTTAAAAATTCAACAAAGCAGCATAAATAATACTCACCTCTCTACATAATTTTGGATCAACCCTCATACTTGGGAAGGATATATACCCAGGGAAGACCTTGGACAGAAAACTGAGCAGGAAGCAGAAGAGTACGGTTACAACGCACTGATACCAGGTTACAAACAGTGGGGCATCCAGCTGAAATCAATTATATAAATACAATCAAATACTAATAAATCATACATACATTTGAGCCAGAATCTGGGTAAATGGAGTTTCACACATGAGCTCTTTGTGTTGTCCCAGAAAAAGAGTGCCCAGGCTTATCATTGAAACACTTTGTGCACATGAACATTTAACCCGTTTTCCCAGAATAACTTAAGGCTCATTTGTAAAATAGTGGGATGGAAAAACTAGTTTAATATTTGATTGAATAATTGCCAATAAAATGATTGAAATACCATTCAAATAATCGCAAATTCATAAAACCCTTTAATTTTAGACTTGAAAAAACAAGTTTTAATAAATATCAACACAGATTTTTATCAAAAATTACAAAAACATTTATTTAATGTCCATATGGTCCATGTCCAATATACCGGTAAGACTTGGATACTCACTATATACAGCTCAGTGTCTCTAAACGCTCAAATGTTAGACAGGATTACGCAATAACATCAGAAGAAGTTAAACAATTACAGTTAATTGCTTATTGCAACAACTTCTTGTAAACTTATGATAACAGTACCACAACAATATTTTCAATGAGCCTTAGTTTGGGAAAACAGGGATAAATGTATGTGCATAATGTCCTCCTAAATTAGCCTGTGCAGTCTAATAAGGGGGGACACTTTCTGCTTTTATGATATTTTTGGTTTGAAGGAAGTCTCTTCTTAGTGAAAATCCGTTTAAAAGGAGAAAGTCATCTATGCAAAGGCTAATCTGGAAAGACATTCTACGCAAATGCATTAGCCCCTGTTGTCCCAGAGCAAGGCAAAAACACATGTGATAACAAATTTAGCAACTGAAGCTGATAATTTTTGCTCTATTAAAAAAAAGAGTTGATGTCAGCGTTTCCATCTGGATAAAATGTTTTGGGTAGTTACTTCCAACTTTATGAATAAAAGTTTTGTATCAAACCAATTATTCATGACTTTATTTATATAATATAATTGTGTATAAATAAATAACTGTGGCATATGCACTAATTTGAAACCTGTCTGTGTTCTATTGATATGCCTATTGAAATGTACATATTTTGTCAAACTGCAAACCATGAGGGAACAAGAGCTATGTTCGTGAAACACAATGCCCCCTACTGCACCACTTTAAAAACATATATTTGACCTTTGACCTTGAAGGATGACCTTGACCTTGACATTTCACCTTTTAAAATGTGCAGCTCCATGAGATACGCATGTATGCCAAATATCGAGTTGCTATCTTCAATATTGCAAAAATTGACCTTTGACCTTAACCTTTGACATTGACCTTTCACCACTCAAAATGTGCAGCTCCATGGGATATGCATGAATGCCAAATATCGAATTGCTATCTTCAATATTGCAAAATTTGACCTTTGACATTGACCTTAAAGGATGACCTTGACCTTCACCTTTCACCACTCAAAATGTGCAGCTCCATGAGATGCACATGCATGCCAAATATCAAGTTGCTATCTTCAATATTGAAAAAGTAACGGCCAAAGTTAAAGTTTTCGGACAAACAGACGCCATATATTTGACATCTGACCTTGAAGGATGATCTTGACCTTGACATTTCACCTTTCAAAATGTGCAACTCCATGAGATACACATGTATGCCAAATATCGAGTTGCTATCTTCAATTTTGCAAAATTTGACCTTTGACATTAACCTTTGACCTTGAAGGATGACCTTGACCTTTCACCACTCAAAATGTGCAGCTCCATTATATATGCATGAATGCCAAATATTGAGTTGCTATCTTTAATATTGCAAAATTTGACCTTTGACCTTGACCTTGAAGGATGACCTTCACCTTCACCTTTTACCACTCAAAATGTACAGCTCAATGAGATGCACATCATGCCAAATATCAAGTTTCTATCTTCAATATTGAAAAAGTTATGGCCAATGTAAAAGTTTTCGGACGGACAGATGCCATATATTTGACATTTGACCTTAAAGAATAACCTTGACCTTAACCTTTCACCACTCAAAATGTTCAGCTCCATGAGATACACATGCATGCCAAATATCATGTTGCTATCTTCAATATTGAAAAAGTTATGGCCAACATTAAAGTTTTCCGACGGACAGACGCCATATATTTGACATTTGACCTTGAAGGATAACCTTGACCTTCACCTTTCACCACTCAAAATGTGCAGCTCCGTTAGATGCTCATACATGCCAAACATCATGTTGCCATCTTCAGTATTGAACAAGTTATGGCCAATGTTAAAGTTTTCGGACGGCCAGACGCCATATATTTGACATTTGACCTTGAAGGATGACCTTGACCTTCACCTTTCACCACTCAAAATGTGCAGCTCTGTGAGATGCACATGCATGCCAAATATCAAGTTGCTACCTTCAATATTGAAAAAGTTATGGCCAAGGTTAACGTTTTCATACGGACGGACGCCAAATATTTGACATTTAACCTTCAAGGATGACCTTGACCATCACCTTCCACCACTGAAAATGTTCAGCTTTATGAGATACATATGCATGCCAAATATAAAGTTGCTATCTTTAATATTGAAAAAGTTATGGCCAATGTTAAAGTTTTTCGGACAGACGCCATATATTTGACATTTGACCTTGAACGATGACCTTGACCATCACCTTTCACCACTCAAAATGTGCAGCTCCCTGAGATGCACATGCATGGCAAATATCAAGTTGCTATCTTCAATATTGAAAAAGTTATGACCATTAAAGTTTTCAGACGGACGGACTGACTGACGGACAGTTCAACTGCTATATGCCACCCTACCGGGGGCATAACAAACTTTTTATATACATTAATAAAATGTTCAAAAGCCTCATATTAATTAACACATATGGATTAGGGTGAAGCATTTTAACTTTTGCTTAATATTTTGTCCAACCAAAACTTCCCTTCTCAAAATAAAATACACTTTTTAACAAAATACGCTTTAAAAAGTGTATTTTTTCTGCATTTTTACCGAAAAGTGTATTTTTTCTGCATTTTTTTCATAATTTAGTGCACTAAAGTGCATTTTTTCTGTATTTTCATTATCTTTAAGTGTATTTTACTGTACTTTAAGTGTATCTTCTGTAGACAAAGTGCATCTTTTTATGCAATAAGTGCATTTTTTCAATGAAGTGCATTTTTTGTGCATATTAGTGTATCTTATGATTTGCAAAAAAAATATTCTTTCTGTACGAGTGTAGTTTTAGTGCATCTTCATAAAAAAGAGCAACACTATAGCAAATAACTGAAGTTAAAGGACAGAGATATAGTGTTTAATAGGAGGATTGTACTGAATTCTTTTTTATCTTCACATAATGTTTATGGTCTTATTATTACAATTTGTCTGCTCATAAAATATGTGAATCAGTAGAGCAGCTTTTAAAGGGAAAAGTACAACTAAATCAGGCTGTGGGTAAATAATTAAAAATATTGAAAGTGTCAAAAAAATTATGTGGTCTTGCCAGAATCAATTATATCTTCACAACATAAAAAACAAGTATTTGAACTTTCTTACACTGATATTTAACCCCAATTCAATTAATGTCTACCACATTGACTATTAACATACATTTTAAAAGACAATTTAAATACTATTTATAATATTATATTTATTTCCTAACACCATTCAGTATTTTATATTGAAATATTCACAATTAAATATAATATGCTAAGTGTGCTGTGTATTATTCAATAAATATCAGATAAGATCAGGATCAGATAAGAGATCAATTAGCATCATAAACACTAATCCCTATCAGTGCTCCATCTAGCCAAAACAAAGGGGTGTTTATAGAATTTTGATTGGTTCTGGGACCATCTATTTGAAAACAAACCACTTTTGATTGGTTGGAGCACAGCAAGTTATTTGGAGCACAGGAAGTTATTGTTGTAAACAATTTGGTTTCAGCAACTTAAATAGAGCTAAATTTTTAGGTATAATTCAGCAACATTAATTCTAGTGTCAAATGTCTTGAAATTCTTTCAGCACATGAACTATTGTGTGATGAAAACAATGTGTATTTACTACAATGTGTAAATCAACAATAAGTTTGTTGCAAAGAAGATTCAAAGTGGGTGGTTAAAGTGATCAACAACTGCCGTTTTTGTTTTTTTGGAATGCTGAAGAACAGCTGTAACAGGTTTGTATTTTCATTTCTGCATCTCTTTTTAATTAAATTAATTATGATCATTATCATATTTATGTTTTGTCACTGGGAAATGTAACTGGATGAGTAAATGTAAAGCAATTTTAAGGAAAAAAACACCATTTGAATTATTATGGCTGTATTTTATGGTTATTGTCATCTTAAAATTTATTTATACCTATTTCTTGTCATTAATGAACAGATTTCTTTCCCCCATATTTAATCAGAACTTTAATATTTTATATTTGAAGGTTAAACCCCAAGGTGAAATTTACATTGATCGGAAGATCCATTGGACAGAATGTGCATCATCGCCTGCCAAAAATGGGAGCAAAAAGGGGACTACCTGATGTATGGACATGTATACCAGGCCAACTTGAGGGGAACAGGAGTGGGAAACCGTGCCCTGTAGCTTGTCCTTGACCAAGAAAAGATGGATTTGTTGAGAGGTAAAACTATATAATAAAGGTTATTGCAATTCAAAGAAGTCACACTTCCGACCAGTCATCACAGCCAAAGGAGACCACATATATTAGTACATTTATTAACAGGATTTCCTATCAAACGTAATTTCTTTAAATTATTTATGAAAAGAGTTAAGTCACATGTGATCACGAGATTAAAATTGCAAAAATAAACAAACAAAAACAACAAGCCAACAAACTTGTTTTGATTTAAATTTATGATATTTATAGCAACTGTTGAACAAGATTACCATAACAGCAATATTTAACACTTACATTATAAAATATCTTTCAGGACCTGATCTCAAATGAGATCATGCACGAGAAGCGCCTCGCAGACCATGACCTGATCAGCTGGTGAAGTGCTCTATAAAGGGTTGTTTATGAATGCATTCTTTGTAAGGAACAGTGTATAACAACAAATATAGTGACAGGGGCTAAGCTGCTAAATATTGTCAGCATGTATGCAGTGATTTTCTTTGGAAATTCAAAACAACCTGTACGTACTGGCTCTCAGAAGGGCATGTTTTAGCGCAATAATGAACAAAAAAAGGAAGATCTTAAAAATAAGGTATAGATTTATATAAATTTCATGAATACTGTTCATTTGTCATATATTAGGATCCAGAATATGATTGAATTAAATGTGCTGCTTTTGTCCATATTAAAAAGGGATTTGGAATTAATGTAATATATAAAAATCTAGTAAATGATAGGGAAAACATTTCAGCTTAAGGAGGGGAAATCTTTAATATTTTTGAAGTGGAAACCACCTGTATTTGGCTGTTAATCAGTTACCGATAATCAGAGGGGAGAAAAATCACTGGTATGAGCTTGATATTTTCAATTGTTAATTCCAGATAGGCAATAGCCCGTTTGAATCCTCTCTTTTATGTAGATATGTAACATTTGTTTTTGTTTTTTAAGGTTTAACATTCCAATAAAAGTGTGTATTTATCTATTGAATTGTACTTTTTGTTTTTTATGTATGTGTTTACACTAACCTTTCATTTAAAGAATGAATGCTGACTTCAAAATGCTGGGATTTTTTTTAAATTTGGTTAATTTTTAAGCATATTAATTTGAAGTGATGAAAAGTACACTTGAGCGTATAATGCGCTTAAAAAATTCACTTCCAACACTTCAAAAAGTGTATCATTTGTATGACTGAAAATGCACTCAAGTGTATTAATGCGCTTAAAAATTCACTTTTAATACTGTAAGGTGTATTATTTGTATGACCGGGAATGCACTCAAGTGTATTAATGCGCTTAAAAAAATTCACTTTCAATTTTGTAAGGTGTATTATTTGTATCAGTGGAAATGCACTCAAGTGTATTAATGCGCTTACAAAAATTCACTTTGAATACTCAATGAAGTGTATTATTTGTATGACTGGAAATGCACTCAAGTGTATTAATGCGCTTAAATAATTTGCTTTTAATTCTGTAATGTGTATTATTTGAATGACTGGAAATGCACTCAAGTGTATTAATGCGCTTTAAAAAATTTACTTTGACCATGAAGTGTATTATTTGTATGTCTTAAAATACACTCAAGTGTATAAATGCACTTAAAAATAAACTTAAGCGCACTTATTATCATAATAAACGCACTTAAGTGTATTATTTCGTGGAAAAAAAATACACTTAAATGTATAAACACACTAGTAAAAAGTGTTTTTTTTAACAGATTAAAATGCACTTGTTAAGCAAAAAATACGGTGCCAATAACATGCGCATTAAATGCGCATTTAATGTGCATTTAATGCGCATTAAATGCGCATTTAGTGCACTTTTTCGAGAAGGGTTAGTTACAAACAAAAAAATTTAAGAGTTTGTTTATGCTTCGTGTTTAGTTAGTATTATCTTCCGTTTTAAGACTGAAAACATTTAAATTAGGGATTAAATAATAAGTTTACCTTGAGATCTTTGCTGCTCAACAGGTACTTATTCAAGAAGACCATAGAAATAGAAATAAACCTGAAATACAAACATAGAACATAAGTAAAGGAATACATATGAGATGCTTGTAATAATATTGAGCTGGCCAGAGTAAATTTCTCCGCTTTGAAAGTATAACGTACATTTTCTGTCAGTCACCTGATAAAATAACACAAAGATACATCTTAAGCTAAATAACAGTAGTAGATACACATAAACAATACAGAAAAATACCTCTATCTAAATTCAAGTTATAGAGTGAAACTGTTTTTCTATTTTTAGAATCAGTGACCTTGATCCAACTGGTTCCAAACTATATCCTTTGCTATATCAGAAGGAAGCTTACCTACACACATAATTTAAGCAGCATACATGTATTGCCATTGTGAGATAAGTTATTTAGGGCAAACTTTTTATCTATGTTTAACATCAGCAACATTTACCTCAACACAAATGGCCCCAAATGCAACCCCATGCTAGGCCTGGGTGTCAGTTAGATATAGGAGCTGGTGCATGCAAACATTTATCTAAATTTTCAAAGAACTGCTTTATTGCTGGTCAGATTTTTGGGCCTTTTTTGATGGCCTCGCATGAAAATATTAAAGACAGGGTAGATGTTTCAAATGAATATCTGAAGAATTGGGAACAAGAAACCGTCGGAGACGGGTGATGCTCCCCATAGGTTTTTTTTTGTCACAATATTGCACTATATATCCAGATAAAAGGAAACGTCTTGAGGGGCATAACTTTGGACAAAATAATACGATGGATGGTTTAGCAACTTAAAAATTTCAAGGGCCATAACTGTCTAAATAAATCATCTAACCAGAACCCACAAATAACATGCACATCTTCTCAAGGTAGTTAAGCTTCCCATAAAGCTTCATTGAATTCCAGTCAGTAGTTGGGTAGAAATAGCCCGGAATAGAATTGCACTATATGTACCAGGGTTGGCACCAATCGACCGCCCCCGGTTTTAACCGGTGGTTTTTACCGGTTAAAACCGACCCGGTCAATACTCCCGAAGTGGTCATTACTGGTCAATACTGTTCGATTGAACTTTACCCCCAATTTTGATTAATATTCCATGCTTAATTAAACAATATTGATAATGCAAATTAAACAGACATGTTGCCAATAATGTCTTAAGCTATTAATACCCAATATTTTATACCTGTTCATGCAATTTTTAGGCCAATCTCTCAAAATTTTGAAAATTAGTCAAAGTTGCAGTTGGTCAATTGGATTTTTCTGGTCGATTGAACTTAAAAAAAAATTATAATGAATGTTCAGATAATTCTGTGCTTGATTCAACAAGAATAACAATATGACACACCAATGATGTGCATTTTCAAAAGAATGTTCAATGTTTTTGAGATTTAAAAAGGTTGGGGTACCCAAAACTGATAATATAGGACCTTTTTGACATGATTCTTGCCTAGATTTCTTTTAATTCTTTTTAAACAAAATATTTTATTTTCCATGCATACATGTAAAAAAAGAAAAAGAAATAATTATTAAAAGAACTAAATAATTGAAGAGTCTTGAGTAGACCCACAATTGGAAAACATTATTTTTTGGCAAAATCAAGAACTTTGATTGCTTATTCATGTTGAGGCCAATTGAGCTTTTAAATATGAAAGTAAAAAAAAACTTCTTAATACAAAAAGAAGACAAGTTAGATGTTACTATTAAATTACAAGCAAGTTATGTCTCCTTTTTTGAGTGATATGAAATAGCCTAAGGGCAGATTTGCTTCATTGTCAATATCAGAGACATAACACAGCATGCATTTTATTACCAATTAAGGCTTAGGGGCCAGATTTATGACCCTAGAAAACACAAGAGTTTTGTTTGTCCATCTGCTTATCAAATATATATATCAATAGATCAGTGAAATACTATGGTAACTACATGTACAATAGTAATACCGGTACTACTTTAGTTACAGATGTGATACACTGAGATAAAGATATTACCTTAGTCCTTAAGTATTTGAGGCCGTTTCAAAAAATAATAAATAAGTAATTTTGTACAGCTTTTAAGATTTTTTTACAATAAATAACTCAAAAAAAGTTTATCAATTACAGAATAATTATTGATTTAATATAGAATAGCTTAAAGTCTTCCTTTGTGATGTGTAAATGCTATAATTTTCAATCCACCAATATTGACCAGTATTGACCGGTTTTAACTGGGTATTGACCGCTGGCCCGGTCAATACTCAATTGACCGGTCAATATGCCAACCCTGATATGTACAGTTTATAGAAAATTTCAAAGGGCCATAACTCTGTATCATCCGACCATAACCGGCTGATAATATGCACATCTCCTGTTGGTAGTGAAGCTTCCCATAAAGTTTCATTGAATTCTGGTCATTAGTTGCTGAGAAATAGCCCGGACAAGAATTACACTATATGAACAGTTAATGGAAAATTTCAAAGGGCCATAACTCTGTGAAAAATCATCCGACCAGAACCGGCTGATAATATGCACATCTCCTCTTGGTAGTGAAGCTTCCCATAAAGTTTGATTGAATTCCGGTCATTAATTACTTAGAAATGCCTGGACAAAAATTGTGCACGGTTGGACGGACACACGCACAGACAGACGAAGCAGCGACTATATGCTCCTCCTAAAAAATTTAGGGGAGCATAAAATCTAGGTACAGGGTACTACTAAAAAGTAAAATCTTTGAAAGACAGGTCAGTTTGCTGACAGGGTTGGATTTCGTTTTAAGAGTGCTTCTAATACTATCATAAGGCATACCCCATCACCCGTTTATTTTATATTTGCAAACAAATTAACATTTTAAAAGATATAAAGCTTTTCTGTCTTCAGCAGCCCAATGGGTAAGAACTGAGGGAACTTGAAAATAGCAGGGTGCAGAACCCTGCTATGTGATCTTTATCTATTAAAAGCTACAGAGATAAGAACGTAATGTACCCAAACCTACATGGAATTTCATCTTCATTGATGCACATAAACCTTAACCAGGCAGTGCAAAAAGGGGCATAATTCTCCTTAACAGCTGGTCATAGTCAAAAAATTTATCAGTGATTATATATATTTTTAACCTGAATTTTTTACAGGTTACAAAAACAACCATAAATCTGCTAAATTGAAGGCCAGTGTTATGGGCCTTAATCAATGACCTTTAATGGTAATCCCATGTAAGAATTTTCAATTTAATATTTGTAGGAGTTAATAAGTACATGAGTACTTGTTGCATGAAACTTTTCACATAAATTTCAATTTGCACACAATCCTTAACCTGACTAAGTAGAAAGATGTCCATAATTCTGCTAAAAGTTTGATTACAGTTATAGGTGAGTGACTTGTTACAAAGATTGCGAACACATATGTAACATTTCATTGCAATATTTATGTAGTACACCTAGAGATATGAAGTTGTTGCAGACAAAAGTAAACCTTAAATTTCTCCGAAAATTGGACTTATGAAAGTTGGTAAGTAACCACACAAAATAACCCCCAAAACATGAATGAATTTTCAAATGCTTTGCTATTTAACAAATAGTAATATTGATATATTCCACATTAACCTTAACCTGTGCATTAGGCAGACCCATATCAATGGCAAAAAATGAGACTGTTCATTGAATATATGAGCTAAAACTATCAAGAACTTAAAATGAATACATTTAAATGGACTAATTATAGTCTAATGAAGTGCTTTCATTTAAGAACTGTTTGCTCTCTGAAATTTTTTACTTTAAATAGTGTATGTTGTTTTTTTTGGTTAAATTCTTGATATATGTGTTAAAGAATTTCACAAACATCAGCACTTGCCACTTTTAAGAAGTACATGTATACAATCAATTGTGGGGTGTTGATTATTTCGATTGTGCAGAGTAAATATGTAATCCTATATGTACCTATTCTAGGTTGGCGCTAAGGAAAAAAGAGTAGTACATGTAGCCAAATTTCAGCGTTATGATGACAGCCCTTATCATTTGCTCTATATGAGTGTACCTTTTGCTTTTTATGTGAGACTAACACAGAATAAACAACACCATAATAATAATCAAACAAATCACTTTTACATAAAATATTTGTTTTCCTGTAAAGAGAGTAATGGGTAACTCCTCTATGCTCCCCCCTCACTAATATGTTTACAAAGGCACTTGTGTGCATCGACTTCGATGTACATGTAATTTCTTTCATTATAAAATACTACAATATTGAAATGCACATCTATATTTAGTTTATACAGCACGTGGTATGTTGCAACACGCACGCTTTTAATGCGTGGACTTTGACAGACGAAAGCAACAATTTTGCGCCCTTATTAATACACAGGTTTTACATCGTGGACATGCATAGTGTATAGTGGATGCGTAAGAAGGAACTTGTAGCAGCAATATACAGAGCTCCAATTGGAATTATCCTATCCGAAAATTCATTTTTCACATGCGCTTACGTAAAATTACGGATGTTTGTGTTTCTGAAATTTTTAAACACATTAGCCTCAATACTGGTCATATTTTGGTTTTGGACATTGAAATCGCAATTATAATGGATTACAAGGTAATGGCTAGTGTTGGAACATGTATGTTTCCAGCGATCAACACATACGGTAAGGTTTACTAAAATATTCATTGAAATAAAATTGGGACTTCCAACTGTTATATTTGGTACATCCAAATTTTAAGGCTTGGAAGTCAGGACGTCCAACTTTTCAAAGCGAA
Source organism: Dreissena polymorpha (assembly GCF_020536995.1). Classification (NCBI taxonomy): domain Eukaryota; kingdom Metazoa; phylum Mollusca; class Bivalvia; order Myida; family Dreissenidae; genus Dreissena; species Dreissena polymorpha. The sequence continues at coordinate 31,377,862 of NC_068367.1, forward strand.
TTTCACACCTTGCTTACGTACCAGTCCGTTGATGTACCGGTACTTTATGTACCACTATCTGACACTTCATGTACCATATATATAATATATAGAGATATGGTTTAATATTAATGTATGATATTAATTAAATGTTTTTTGTGTGGTATTATTTATGAATTTAGACTTATATATTGCCACAGATTTTATTTTTTTGCCAGATTGTCTCAGTGTCAGTAAGTGTCTTAGTGTAATTTATTAGCCCCAGTAGTGTCTATTTTCTACATTTTTAGATTTTAGTGGAAGCGCTAAAATTAGTAAATACATGGTGTTATCTTGGATATGTTTTCAAGCAAAATAAAAGGCAAAAACTGAAAAATGTGCTGCTAAGGGAATACAAAACAAACACTAGTAAACTTTCACATATAAGGCCATCCTTAAAAATTCTTTTGTTTGGCATAACCTGACCGACCCACTAAAAATCCGCCCGACTAAATTTTTTTTTTGTTACCTCTAAAAACAATTTTTTTTTGCTCGCCGAAAATTCTTTCCGCTTAATTTTTCCTTTCCGCTTTTTATCCTTTTGGTTATTTGCGTCATTTAATTGAATGCTCTTTCAAGGATATCTAGAATAGCAGGATATCTAGAATAGCAATGAACAAAACGCGTACCAGTATTAATTTGAGTCGCCTATTTATTTAGCCTATGCATATGCGATTAATCAGACTTTAAATACAATTAAACCGCTCCTGTTTTGCTCGTATCCCTTTAATTAAAATACGCTTATGTCGTGCAGGAAAGTTTGGGAGTAAAAAAACACATTAATTACTTATCACCGTTCAATTCAATTCGGCCATCGGCACAGATGTGTAATATTATCGCAATAAAACTAATTATTTTATTATTACTCTTTAATTCAGATCGGTAAATATTCGGTAGAAAGATAAAAAGTGGTCAGCTTAGAAATATTTATTGAGGGTTATTGTCATGTTTTTGTTTCTTTTGCTTATACGTTTATACGACTTTTCGACCAGTCGCTATTTTGGAGGCAGACGGCGATATTAAATGTGTATTCAAATTATACACCATCTGTGCATGAATGACCCAATATTATCCAATAGCTCCACCCGTCCTCACGTTTCATTCCACAACGTCATGTCATGTGTAAGCGAGCTCAATGCTGATTAGCCAGCTACCATATTTGCACTTCATTAACAATAAGGTCAAGCAATGTCTAATCGGGTACAGACCGGGTTTTGTTAACTGTTCGAATTTCGAACACTTTCATTGAAACAAAGAGACAAATATATAGGAAACCAGTCCGGATTAAAATGGCGGATGTTTTCAACAAAATATTACTAGATTTTCACAATTTAGATTTTTCTTGTGCCAAATTCTCAACACTTCGTAAATGACTAAAATGGCGAACGGCAGCGCGAGCATTGCGAACGTGTTATTATTGGAATAAATGCTCACTATTACAGGGCTTGCGTTGTCATTCACCATTTGCGAAAGTATAGCGAATTTGGTTCAAAAAAATAATAATTTGCGAAAATGCTTAAATCTCAAAACTATTTTTCTGTTTGTTTCCATGAACAATTTGAAGCGCATATGGGGGTGGCCCGCATATGGTAGCTGGCCAATCAACATTGAGTTCGCTATCGGGTAATATTGTATCATTTATGCGCAGATAATGGCATACACAGTTGATATTGTCGTCTGCCTACAATATAACGGCCGATGACAAAAGTCGTATACAAAAGTCGTTTTCAGACAAAGTATTTTTCGTGGATTATATTATATTTTCGAAGTTCTTTATAGAAAAAATAGACTTACGAATACACGTGCGGTGATATGGACGGTGCAGAAAAATCTTTACCAGAGGCAGAAGACTTGGAGCTTTATTTGATAATTACCTTTCAGTTTGGTATATGTCCGAGTTCAATGTCAGAAAAAAAAACCCTAAAAAAAATTAAAATCCCTACCTACCTACCAACCCAAATTTACCTGGGTAGGGTTATGCCAAACAAACAATTTTTTAAGGATGGCCTAATTTGATGTAAAAAGCGAAAAATACAAATGGCTAGTGTACAACAAATCCAACAAGAGCACCGCGTAACGGGTGCCACGCTCGGCTGCGGGTGCAGTTTTGAATAGATAATAGATTACTAAAACGTTTTTGCAACCCCACAACAAAACAAAATTTGGTAGAGCCATTGTTCAAAACCTTGACAAAATGTTAAGGTTTTAGCACGACATGGACACAACACGACGAGCTGGCTATGACAATACCTCGGGTTTTCTCCGAAAACAGCCGAGCTAAAAATTGAATGTTCTATGGTAAAATTGACCGGACTGTCAGTGGACCATCCCGACCGTTTTGCCCTATTGCCCTCTTTACTGAAGAACGCGCGAATGACGTAATCATGACGAATGTGTGTGCAGTAAACAACCCTCTTGACAGGACGTTCCTTTATATCTTGCGGAGAGTATTTCTGCGCTTGTCCACACTGTAGACGATGGAATCTACCCTAAGCAACTTGCTTAGGTAAGTTCTATAGTGTTTTATAGCATAAGTACTATAATTGGCGCTGCGAGCACCAAACTTGCAGTATTTTCACTTATAAACAATCGGCTATTTTTAACCGTCAGCGTTAAAAGTCAGCCATCTTGAAAATAAATAAAGTTTCATTTAAATTTAAGTTTCCTATCGTTGTTTTGTTCACTTTTAGTGAATAAAATATTTCTTTAATATACTTAAAGTACTTTTCATTAAACTAAACCGATTTCGTCGGATTTTGTCAGCTTATTGCCTAAATTTTAGGTTTAACTATTTACGTCATATTGCGGTTCGCTGAACCGTTTAACAGCTCATCTGTGACGTATATTTTTAGGTTGTTTATGTTTAATGTGTTGAATTGTGAATTCTATTCAAATCATCACACGTTTATATTTAGAGCAGTGTTTATTTACATTGCTCTGTCGAATCTGTAACTTGTTTCGGCTCCATATAAGCCATCTATATTAAGCTGGCTGTACATTTGAATTGTGATTGTTTTGTCTTCATATGCGCTGACTAAAGAACAGAGGCGGTATTGTACCACGCGGAAAGAATTGCTAGCGGTAGTGAGGTTTACTCGACAGTTCGGCCACTACTTGCTGGGCAAACGTTTCACGGTTCGCACGGACCACAGTAGCCTTACTTGGTTATTGAATTTCAAGGAGCCACAAGGGCAGATAGCTCGCTGGATGGAGGAGTTGAGCCAGTATGATATGGACATAGTCCACCATGCTGGCAAGAAACATGCAAATGCTGATGCATTGTCACGATTGCTGGTTGATGGAGGAGACCATTATGAGCATGGTGTAACCCTTGAGGTTTTGCCATGTGGTGGTTGTCCGCAATGTACTAGGGCAGAAGAACAATGGGGTGGGTTTATTCGCGAGGTGGATAACGTTGTTTCTCTAGCACCGGTCATAATCCAGGAGGTAAGAACCGGAGAAGACTCTGGTGTCGAGAGTACTGATAGAGCCGCCCCAGTCCAGGACCGGGACGCTCTACTTAAAGAACATCAGTGGGCGGATGACGACTTCCGGTTTATCCGGAAGTGGTTATTGCATGGTACCGAGCCTCCTGATGGAGAGTTGTTTCTAGCAAACGCAGCCTCCAAGTTTTATTGGATTAATCGCCAATGTTTTAAATTGGAGGCGGATCTACTTTGGCGAATCGACCCAAAGTCAGATCGTCAGCAGTTATTGGTTCCACGGGAATTGTGCCAAGAGATCCTGGTGCTGAACCATGATATTCCTCTGTCAGGACATCCGGGCGAACAGCGTACTATTGAAAGGGTTAAGGCCAAGTATTTCTGGTACCGCATGTCAAAGTACATAATCAAGTACGTATCCAAATGCCCGCGTTGCTCTGTAAGCAAAAAACCTAACCGTAAGGCTAAGGGCGAGATGATAAAGTTTCATTCTGGACTCCCAATGGAGAGGGTGCACATTGACTTTCTAGGTCCTTTGCCCTTGACGAAAAGGGGAAATCGGTATGTGATGATGGTGGTGGATCAGTTCACTAAATGGGTAGAATGTATACCGTTGCCTTCGCAAACCGCTGAGGTTACTGCAGAGGCAGTGGTAAATCAAGTGTTCTGTAGGTATGGGGTACCTATGGAAATAATGACTGATCGGGGTACCAACTTTGAGAGCATTCTGTTCACGCAAATGTGTAAATTATTGCACATTCATAAGACGCGAACAACTGCCTATCGACCAAGCACCAATGGTCAAGTGGAAAGGTACAATCGCACACTCATGGATGCAGTCCGTTGCTATGTAGGTTCCCGAGAAAATACTTGGGACGAAAATCTTCCGCAAATCGCGGCGGCAATGCGTTCATCAGTGTGTAGGAGTACTGGTTTCACCGCTAACCGTATGATGCTAGGGAGAGAGGTTTATACTCCTGCTGAGTTGGTTTACCCATTACCACCTCATGAGGCACAGCCTGTGACTGAGTATGTCCACAATCTAGAACAAAGTATGGTGTCAGTCCATGAAACCGCTCGCAAGTATTTAAGCGGGTATCAGGCTCACATGAGGCAGGATCATGATGTGAGGTTATGTCAAAACTCCTACTGGGTTGGTGACATGGTATATGTGCTTAATGTGTCGGGAAAGAAAGGCAAAGCTAAGAAGTTGTCGCCACAATGGACTGGGCCGGGGGTTGTAGTGAAAAAATTCACCGATTTCCTTTACCAGGTCCGATTACGAGGGAAGAGGGTTAATGTGAATCATGACCGATTGAAAAGTTGTAAATTGAACAACCTTCCTGCCTGGGTGGTTCGAGAGCGAGAGAGTTGCGGTCTTGCGAAAGATGTGCAAGATGAGCAAGTATACTGTATGTGTAGGGGGATTGATGATGGTTCCTTTATGATTGCTTGCGATGTGTGTGAGGAGTGGTTCCACGGAAAGTGTGTGGGAGTCACGGAGGAACAGGGTGAAGAAATAGATCTGTATACATGTCTAAGTTGTAGGACAGGTTAGGTCTATACTTATCGTATATGCCGGTAGCTTGTGAAGCTAAGGCACATTATATTATAAATCTGTGGTGTTTTGCAGAACGCCACGTGTGGTTTGTCGCATGGATGGACGTGACATATTTATTGAGGTTGAGGAGGCCAGCGGTCGGGGTACGCTTTGGAGTTCGGGGCGAGACCTCGTCATTGAGCTGGGGACGATGTTGCCCTTGGACCATGGTAGGGTAGAAAGGGCGGTGGAAGGCCAAGTAAGTTTGGCCAGGAGGAGAGGGCGCCTAGGGTTTGTATCCCAGGTCAGGAAGTACGGCCATCAAATTCTTAGTGATTCGTTCATTAAGAGGGTATTGGCCGGTCCTGAAAAACAACGGAGGACCCCTGAGGCTTCACTGAGCGGAAGGCCCAAGGGTACTGTAGAGTTGTCCAGATCGAGACCAAAGCCGGCTCCGATCCTGACAGCGCTGGACTTCCCTGCGTTGCCAGCACAGTTGGGATCGGAGGGGGTCAAGGTTGAACCTGGGGTAGAGTCACTCGTGCCCAATCCTTCCTCGCTGGACTCACTTGTGTTGCCAGTAGGGTCGGAGTGTGGGAGGGTGAAGGTCGAACCTGAGGAGGAGGCATTTGTCTCCGATTCGACATCGCTGGTTGTCCCTGAGTCGCCAGTGAGGTTGGTGGAGGTCAAGGCCGAGCCTGAAGGGGAGGCCTTCATGGCCATTGCAGCCATCAGCACTGGACTTCCTTGTGTCGCCAGTGAGGTTGGTGGAGGCTGCGTGCAAGGTTGGCCTCGAAGAAGGGGTCATCATCATCTCTGATGAGGAAGACATGGAGGTTGATGCTCCTTTGGCGGCTAACCTTGACCAGGAAATTGTGGGGGAACCCGGTTTTGCACGGCCTATAGATGAAATGGCAGAGCCTGCAGGGGCAATGTCACTTCAAGGTAGGATGATAAGAGGTATGGACCGGAGTGAGAGACGGTCCAGGCCTCTTGATAGAGGGGCAGAGTTTAATGGCGGGGTTGGGACCAGGGATAGATCCTGGTCCCAGCAGGATGATGTGGGTTTTAAGAGGAAAAAGACCCAGGGTTATCCCGTGTGTGGATTAAGAGCAAGATCGATAAGACACCATGTTGAGGCCTGGCATTTTCCGCCTGTGTTTCGTCGGGAGGCATGGGAGAATCCGGAAAAGAACCATGTGCAGTTTAGAGGGTCAATAGTCTGGGTCTCCAGAGTTTGATGAGGCTATGCTTTTCGTAAGCCGCCAGAGGTTATCAATTTCTGAGCAGTCCTGCCTGAACGACAAGGACCAGGTCTGGTTAGAAAGGGTCTCTCGCAGGTTTATGTTTTACATTCCCCCTATATTCCACGTTGCACGGGTAAACTCGCGAGCGCTCCTCTTCCACTGGAGAGTGTTGGCCGCGTTGCTGAAGCTATGCAGCCAAGAGGTAAGAGACGATTTCCTTGCCCAAAGGTTTGTCAGGCCGCGTGGCGTGGTCCAGGTGACTGGGTCGACTCAGGCAACTGAGTTGATGCAGAGATCCGGACCAGATTGTTGTGTGGCGGCCCAGGCTACTGGGTCGACTCAGGCAACTGAGTTGGTGCAGGGAGCCGGATCAGATCGGAGTGTGGTCATGGAGGCTCAGGCGACTGTGTCGAGTCCAGAGATGGATTTGATTCAGAGACACGAGCCAGTCACTTGTGTAGCAAAAGGGGCCCAGGTGATGGCGTTGGCTCAAGTGGCAGAGTCGGTTCCAGAGCCCGGGTCTCTAGGGAATGAGTGTGAATTGGGTGATGACTTTGAAATTGCACCTGTGGTTCAAGAGTGGATTTTGGTTAGGAATGCTGAACTCACCGCGTTCGACAGCCACTTTCACTTGGACCGCAGTTGTAAGACGACCAAGGTTGGTTCTATTGAGGCGTTGGTGGGGCATACCGTGGGGCCAATGCCTGAGGTACCAGTGCGGGTAAATGGGGGAGTTGCAGTTTTCTGCGATCCACCCAACTACCCAAGGGAATATCCCAGTGTCACTGGTTTCGGGTCGGCTGTCGGGGTACATCCTAAGGCGCCTCTAAGGGACGTTAAAGGGGTGGTAGGACAGGTGGAGAGAGAGTTGAGGAAGGATGGGGTGGTAGCGCTTGGAGAGATCAGTTTAGACAGAACTGTGCCTGAAAGAGAGTGGGGAAGGCAGGAGGAGATGTTTGTAGGGCTGTTGGAGCTGGCTTGCCCTAGGCGACCAGTGTTTTTGCATATTCGGGGGCGGGACACGTACTCTTGTGAGGCTAGTGCCCTTGCCCTCCGACTCATGCAGAAGAACGTTAGTCCGACTCGGATACACCTTCACTGCTTCACGGGAACTCTCGATCAGGTTCTGAGTTGGTCCGCTGCATTTCCCCGTTGCTACTTTAGCATCTCAGGTCTGGCTGCGCGTTTTGATGAGGTGCAAAAGTCAGCTGTGCGAGGGATTCCGGCCGACCGACTCCTAGTTGAGACCGATTCTCCTTACTTGCGAGTCCGATGTAAGAAAGACAATACGCCGGCGTACGTGGGTGAAGTTGCAAATACGGTGGCCCAGATCCGAAAGGAGACCCTCAGGGAGATATTGCGCACTACTGCTGAGAACGGCAGGCGTCTCTATAACCTGTAGGGGTCGGATACTGGAAATAGCAGGCGTCTCTATAACCTGTAGGGGTCGGATACTGGAAATAGTCTGTTGGCGAGTTGGGGATCGAACCATATGAGGGTGACGCGTTTGCGCGCGCCCTTTAATTAGTGATTGAGGCGGTCGGATGTCTGTTAAACACTGGCCAAGGGGCGTCGATAATAGAATGTGTCAGGATTCAGTAATGTGGTCTATGCTTAAGGAAACGGTTGGTCAAATTATCAAATGAGTGCTCTGGGTTTAAAAATAAATAAATAAAATACAAAGGTCACATGGTGATAAATAAATAAAATACAAAGGTCACATGGTGAGTGGGTAATGCAAAGAAAAAACTAGTCAGGAATGTTTCTGTAAGTATGAGATCATATTGTGTGGTCTTGGAACGTGGTATAGGGGTGTGGCAGACTGTCTTGGTGGGGTGAAGAGGAGGGCTATAAAATGGGGAGGAATATGGTAAAATTGACCGGACTGTCAGTGGACCATCCCGACCGTTTTGCCCTATTGCCCTCTTTACCGAAGAACGCGCGAATGACGTAATCATGACGAATGTGTGTGCAGTAAACAACCCTCTTGACAGGACATTCCTTTATATCTTGCGGAGAGTATTTCTGCGCTTGTACACACTGTAGACGATGGAATCTACCCCAAGCAACTTGCTTAGGTAAGTTATATAGTGTTTTATAGCATAAGTACTATAATTCTGTGATGTCACTGTCAGTGTTTTTGTTTGTGGTTGTCAACTGGTCAAATTCAAGTTCTATAACTATATTGATCAATCAATGGATTCGGATGAAGTTAACATGTATTGTTATGCAACTAATTTGCAATGTTAATGCCTTACCAATATGCCGAAACAACGGCTGCAATTTTCAGTGATTTTGACAGAAAAGACTCCATTTTCGTCTTGGTTTTTGGAACGTCACCAGCGAAATCGAGTGACAACTTGCCGGTATGTCGTAAAAAGGAAAAGCTATTTACTGTTTCTATTTAACAATATGTGTACGACCAAAAAATAATTATCATACAGCTCTGTGTAGTAAAATGCACATTATAACACAGATTTTGTCTAAATCCATAAAATATATTTTGCAACAAAAACATAATTTACGGTAAGGGATACAAAATAAACGAAAATAAATATCGTGTTTAAATAAAGGATATATTGTAATGACAATCAATGAAATAAAATGTTTTGTTATCAATCAAAGCCGAATTTGCAATTTAAGCAGGTAGAATAATACGATTTAAAATATATCTCAAAAATCTATTTATATTTAATTTCGTCTAAATTTCGTTTCCAACATTGCAGCCGACACGTCCGCAGTCTTTTACTAAAAATGGTAAAATACCCATAGTGTATTTGTAATATGGAGCGAATAGTGGCACAGAAAAGATAAAAATCATTCGCACTAAATCATTTCCATAAAATATTTCACTCGAACCTATATATTATCAGGTTAAATTATTTTGCAACATGTTTTCGTGATATAGGTTGCAAAACAATAATAGTGTGACGAATATGGTTAGATTACACTAAATTTAATTCTCATTGGATTTTTTATTAAACGGCCAGCTTTAAAGTTTGCAAATTTGGCCTTTTGCGAATACTAGGCATCTTCTGTAATATTTGCAAGACGAAACTGCTGTATACTTGGTCTGTTTCTAAGATATTTAATAATATGATTATAGGTGCTACCTAATTTACAGGCAAAAGCTTTTTAAGTTTTGCTGATAACCATGTATTTTTAATAAATGTATGGACATGATTGTGTTAAAAATATAATTCATAAATAAACCATTTAAAAAAAAAAAAAATATACCAAGACCAGGAGCAATCAACAGAACAGTTCTTCTCTCAATATCTGCTGCAGACAAATACCAAAAATGCACCGCTCGCGACCTGTCAAATAATGATGAGAAATTGGGTGAAATATTTGGGTTTTCTTTATGTACGAAATATTGACAAGTATATCAGTAGCGAGTATGCAAACATATCGTTTATCGTTTATTCTTATGACTTTATTCTTACGATAGAAATTAAAAAGGATAATATGTATATTCAAATAATGTATATATGCAATGTTAAGATAAAGTCTGAACAATTAATAATGGGAGGTATTTACAAAACTAAGACCTGGTTAAGATTTATTTAAAGTAAGAAAGCAAACACACTCAGGGTGGGGTATAATTGGAATCAATAACATGGAAAGTCAGACCTGATTAAATCCAAATAAGAACACATTGAGTCCAGAGTCGGCATATAGATACGAGATTATAAGTAACACTCATGGTCAATAAACAGCACAGATGAAAAGGTCACCTATTGTCTGGGGTACAAAAGTTATAGTACTGACGAAAGTAACAGAATTACTCTATATCAATAAAAATTGATTAGTACCAATATATATTGATTAAATTTTAGTATATCCGCCAAGCAAGTGAATACATGAAAAAGTGTTCCTTCTAGAATATTCTGACGAATCAACCAAGGAATAATAACCATACAAGCTGAGGACCAATCAAAGGTTTAAAAGAAAAATATGCAAATTAATTTGGGGGCAAAATGGGGATGTTTGGAAGGAGAGCGGCACTCCGCGGTTGAGTTAGCGTTTAGACTTGGAGGTGTACGGATCGAGAAAGATACGATCATGTAGCTATCAGACTGTATTTGTATAACCGAAAATATTAAGTATGTTAGACATTAAATTGGACTAGAAACTGATATGTGGTGTTGTTGAATATTTTATCCTATATTATGCAGAGAAATTAACATAAATAGATAGAATAGACTTGTCCCACGCGCGGCACGAGAAAATGGGAGTTAATGCAAAACTCGTCATCTTGGCAATTCGCGCATGACGAGATATCGAATGATAGGCTACATACCGGTAATTTAAGAGTAATGAACATTGTTAGTAACTATGTGTCGTCCATGAACTATGAACGATTATGGGACACAGGACGTTAAATGGTGCTCGTGAACCAAGGATTCGAACAAAGAAATACTACCACTTACAATTACGAAGCCATGGAAAACAACGCGAAGAAACTCCGTTTCGGCAACTTCTGTAACCAGTAACAACAACCGTGAGCCGGGAACAACGACATCAGACCGCACACATTCTGCAATTTCCGGTGAGTGACTGTTTTATTTCCTAACGCTTGTATCAAAATGGCAAATCAAATAATCCCTGAATTATTTCAAAATTTAAATGAACAAATTAAAGATGTTAAAACGGCCATAAGCACTCAGACTATTTCACAGGTGGTACAATCATTTGATGGAAATTCAAAAGAATTTAAAAATTGGATTAAAAATGTAGAAAAATATGGAACACTTACCAATTTAGATGAGAATAAATTAAAATTTGTTGCTTACCAATCTAGTAAAGGGCTTGTTAGTGATTACATACAACGCTTTTTGACTGATGATCCGATAGGGACATGGACTGATTTAAAGGAACAGCTTAAATTAAGATTTGCAGAAATTCAAGACCCACAATACGCTTTCTCATTATTAAAGACGACTAAACAAAAGACCGACGAAAATGTTCAAATATACGCTGAGCGACTTTTATCTCTCGCGACTGACGCATACGAAAATATTGAAGGAAATTTAGACTATATTGAAAAACAGTTAGTAGAAATTTTTATCGACGGATTATCGCACGATTATTTGAGACTTAAATTAATGCGCGAAAATCATGCAACGTTATCAAATGCTTTAAAAAGCGCTATACATGAGCAAAGTGTCAGAGCTAGGTTTGAGTTACGATCACAAATAAATGGACTTGATAACATTACGACCGATAATATTCAGACAGGTATCGATTATATTAGGTCATCTATTGCTTGCACATATTGTAAGAAACACGGTCATTCTATTGAAATCTGTCGCCGTAGGCAACGCGAGATAAGTGCATATACGGTAGGGCGGAACGGCCATACGATAAATCAAAACGATAAAAGGCGCAAGAAAGAATATGACAAAAATTGGAAAGATAAAATTGATTGTTGGAATTGTGGTAAATTAGGACACTTTAGTAGAGAATGTACTCAAAGAAAAACGTACATTAATCGAAAAAACTAGGAAATTCTTACCAAAAAGGGGTCTATGGTAAGAATGAAAAAGTCGAGACATATAATATCGCTTTGTGTGGTAGTCCAAATTCTTGTGTTATTTCAACAGGTGGTTATCAATTTAGGAGCTTGATAGACTCGGGCGCTCAAGTCAGCATCGTGAGTAAACGTACTTATGATATGTTAAAACAAAAACCCGCACTGATATTTCAAAAAGTAAATCTAAAGTCGGTAAATGGAAATTCATTACATGTCCACGGAAGTGTAAAATTGAGATTCAAAATAGGGAACATATATAAAGAGCACATGTTTTTTGTAGTAAGTAACGTTAATAGAAATGTTATTTTAGGAAGAGACTTTTTACAAGATAATGGTGTCCGTTTATACTTTGATTTAGGATGTTTGAGGATTGATAACTGTTATGTACCTCTAGAAGAAGATGTACATCTTTCATCGATAGCGAGATTAACTAGGCATACTGTGTTAAAACCACAAACTGCATATAGACTCTTTGCTCAAGCTAAAAGAAACTGCATACGTTCAAATACGAATTATGAATTCAATGGAATAAGCAATTCTTTCTTTGATAATGAACCCGGTTTAACAATTGTTAATTCAGTCGTCAAGACAACGCGTGATAGACAATTTCCCATTTTAATTATAAACAATACGCACAAAACAATAAGGCTTAGACGACACTGTGCCATAGGGCGAATAAAATCGGTAAATGATAATGAAATATGCTCAGTACAAGAAGTTATTAAAAATAATCAGCCGAAATCAGGTTTATCTAAAGATGAAATCTTATCAGATTTACGTGTAGATGAAAATCAAAAAAAAAATATTCTACCGATACTCTTAAAACACAGAACTCTCTTCGCAAGAAATAATTTAGAATTAACACAAACTTCAGCAATAGAATTTACCATAGACACAGGGGATCATCCACCCATTAAATTAAGGCCGTATCGAACGCCATTAAACAATAAGGTATTCATAGATAAAGCCATCGACGAAATGCTAGACGCAAACATAATAAGTCCGTCAAGAAGTCCGTGGAGCTTCCCTATTGTTTTAGTAGATAAAAAGAAAAATAACCATGACTCAAACAAAGATAATAAAGACGAGAAAAGGTTTTGTGTTGATTTTAGACAATTAAACAAAATTACAAAACCAATTGCCTATCCATTACCATTAATAGATGATATATTGGCATTATTAGGTAAAAGTAAATATTTCACCAGTTTAGATTTGATATCGGGATATTGGCAAATACCTATAAAGGAAGAGGACAGAGAAAAAACGGCTTTTGCTTCGGGATTCAGGGGTCTATTTCAATTTAATGTTATGCCCTTCGGTGCCTCCTCCGCCGGTGCTATATTTCAAGAATTGGCTAATAAAGTACTCAAAGGTTGTGAGAGCTTCGCTGTGGCGTATCTAGACGATATTCTAATATTTTCACCTGACTTGCAATCTCATTTATCACACGTAGATACAGTACTACAGAGTCTCAGTAAACATAACCTAAAGCTAAAACTATCAAAATGTCAATTCTTACAAAGAGAGACTAGATACCTAGGCTTCATCATAGATCAAAATGGTATAAGGCCGGATCCGTTAAAAGTGGAAGCGATCCGACAATTCCCTAGGCCAAAGTGCGTGCGCGATGTACGATCTATCTTAGGTGCTGCAGGATTTTATAGGAGATTCTGTCCGTCGTATTCAGAAGTAGTCGAGCCACTCATTAATCTCACGAGAAAGAATGTCCCATTTAAATGGTCAAAACAATGCGAAGATAGTTTCCTACAATTAAAAGACTCATTTACGCAAATCCCTTATCTTTCATACCCTGATCCAAAAAAAAGGTTATATTCTGTATACGGATGCATCTAATAAATGCGTCGGAGCCTGTTTGACTCAAAAATGCGACAGTAACGAGACCGGGGATTATGTGGGCGAAAAGCCGATATTTTTCATATCGCACAGATTAAGCCCCACACAATGCAAATATAGTACCATTGAAAAAGAATGTTACAGCATATTTTACAGTCTAAGTAAATTGCACCATTATTTACACAATGCTGAATTTGTTATAAAGAGTGATCACAAGCCGCTTAAGTATTTATTGGAAAGTCCGATGCAAAACAAGAAAATACAATTATGGGCCTTAAGTATAGCGGGTTACAACTGCAAAATTGAATATATACCGGGAAAAAAGAATATTATTGCCGACTTTTTAAGCCGACCTCCAAAAACCAAAATAAGGAATAATCAATGCGATCAAACAGAAATAGAATTAGATATTAACGATAAACATTTTACGATCAATTCGCAAATAAATAAACAAGACCAAACACGCGAAATTAACGTAATCGACTCTACAAACATTGACCACAAGCAAATAATTGATAATATTATTACCCCGCAGCCAATCCCAGTCGACGACACAGCGTCGAACAATAATATATCAGGGCTTAATATGCAAATAGAACAAGAAAAAGACCCTCATATATCTGAGATTAAAGCTAGATTAAGATTAGGGAAACAGAACAAGAGTGAAGATGATAGATATTTAACGGTTGATGACATACTGTACTACATATCAAACGTAGATGAGGAACCTATCCTCAGGCTGTTTGTACCTAAACACCTGACTGATTCAGTTGTCAAGCAATACCATGATGAAAACGGACATCCTGGGTCTCAAAGGCTTTTTCAGACACTAAAAGAGAAATATTACTGGCCTAAAATGTTCAAAGAATTGAATGATTATGTATCTAAGTGCATTATATGTCAAAGTAGAAACTTAAAAGCAATCAAAGCTCCCATATCGTCGGATACCTCAATACCGCCGTTTCCGTTTTCAGTTGTTTCCATAGATATATGCGGTCCATATCCGAAAACGCTTTCCGGAAATAGATATATAATATGTTTCGTGGATCAATTTTCAGGATATATAGAGGCATTTCCGTCGCCGGATAAATCGTCTGATAGCGTAATACACCTGTTAATGAACGAGATTTATTGCCGTCATAGTTGTCCTATAAGAATTATAACTGATAACGGAAAAGAATTCACAAGCACAGCTTTCACTGAAACATTAAAATCAATGAACATTGACCACGTAAAGACGACAATATATCATCCCGCGTCTAATGGCATGAACGAGCGTTCACATGGGACTATGAACAATATACTATCAAAACGGGTTCAAGAAAATGTACAACAATGGGACGTACATTTAAACATGTCTTTAGCGGCAATGAGATTTTGTACATCCGAGACTTCGAAGCACACACCGTTCTTCTTACTTTTTAATAGAGACCCTATTCTTCCAATAGACAACTTGTTAAAGCCTAGACGTAAATATCACGGTGAAGATTATCATAAAATAATATTAGAAGAACAACACAAATCATTTAAAAAGGTATGTGCCCAAATTCAAAAATCGAAACGTAGACAAGCTGATTATGCGAATAAAAATACGAAAGATATTAAGTTCGAAATCAATGACCCCGTTTACTACAAAAACTTTCAACGTACGAATAAATTAGACAGTAAATGGAGGCCATATTATCGTATAATCGAACAAAAGTCGCCGTTAACATACGTAATAAAGAATCAGTTAGACAACTCAACTATTAAAGTTCACGCTGATCAAATAAGGCACGCAAATATCGATGAATGGCCAATGATAGATAAACCACTAGCGCGCCCGATTAGAAAAGCAAATTTAGCCTTTGCGGACGACACATTATCTTCTGATAGCGATTCAAATACGTCAGTACATGGGTTACCTGTAATTACGCAACAGACCCGACAGATTAGAGATAACACGGATGACGAGGAAAACATACCGCTCGCTGAATTGCAAAAACATTTGAGAAACAAACAATTCGCGGATATACAGTCAAGCTCCAGTGAATCAGATACGATGCATTACAATAACGGT
The DNA here is from genome assembly GCF_020536995.1 of Dreissena polymorpha. Classification (NCBI taxonomy): domain Eukaryota; kingdom Metazoa; phylum Mollusca; class Bivalvia; order Myida; family Dreissenidae; genus Dreissena; species Dreissena polymorpha. The sequence continues at coordinate 31,393,559 of NC_068367.1, forward strand.
AATTCACAAAACTCACCTGTACGTAGGTTTGAAAATGATTCTTCAGACGATCAGATGCAAATTGACGCGGTAGCGTTAAAACACAAAAAACGAAAATTGACAAAAAGGACTTCACGTTCAAATAACGCAATGAAGAAAGCAATTTTCACGTGCCTTCAGACAATGGCTGAACACATGTAAATGAATGGACTACAAAATAAGGCGAGATAGATGTCGAGACTTAAAGACCCCAAAAATTTTGTATATAGAGAAATATGTTTTGAATGTATATGTAGTATATATGTAAAAACAGGATTATATAGGACGGTATCGTCCGATTTTGATAATGTATCGTCATTAGCATTGATTTACGGGTTTAGAATGAAATGAAAATGTCATACTTTAGTATACGGGTGAAATACCACTTATCCGTGCGCAATAGCAACCAGCTCTGAAGCGTAATAAAACTTTTGGGAGATATTTACATAGACTAAGATCCGATTTAAGATTTATTTCAAGTATGAACACGAATACATTTACACCCAGGGTGGGATATATAAATTGAAAAGTTCAATACCATACGTTAAGATTCGGAAATTGAAGGATTATATAACTGACAGACGGTTGATTAACGGAACAGGTCAACCTATTGACATATAAGATTGTTATTACATCATTTATCGTTGTAACGGTAAATATGAAAGCGGTCAACAGAAAATCTTATTTGTACAGGCTATATAAAGTTTTATGTCACACCGAATAATGAAGTTTGAATAATTTATTGTACAAATATGGTTTCATTTCTCCAATGTAATTCAATTATCGGGAACCTCTGTTGATACGGTCATAGTTCTATATAAACAATTAAGCTCGTAGGTCAACGTTACTTCAAACTAATGAAATTTAAATAATTGATTATATAAGTGTGATTCCAATTTCCCAAGATTATCGCAGTGTTACGTTTCATATTAACAATGAGGTTTGTCCATAGATAACATCTGGTTATATGATCAAGTATGCTTAATGAAACGAGGTTTCCTGTTCCCAAAGTGATAATTGTGTATATATCTCAATCGGGTACAAACATGACAAAAAGACCACACCTGTCGAAACGGACGGTAAATACCCAATTCGTATATCGACCTAATCATATTGAATGACGCTTTAGTATCGTATCAGACCAGCTTATGATAACGCACTTGACAACGACATTAACCAACGCTAGCTTATGCCCTACAGCGCTCAAGTAAACAACATTTTAGGCATAAATAACATTTTAATACAGTTTGTAAATATCCTTAAAAGCAAAGCAGTGTACCTTTTATTAGTATAATGTAAAAGATACAACTATATTGCTATGATTCATTACAAATTTGATACTGATCGAATATGTAGTTTATTCTTTTTCGTTTCTTTATAAGAATAACTACATTAAGACAAGGGATTTTGTTTGTAAATTTTTGTTCTCAAAGTAAATAAAACATAATAAAGCACAATACATTTCATTGAATAGACAAACGCGTATAGTTTAAATAAAACATCATAAATTTGTGTCATGAGAATCGCGTTCCTTTAGCACATTAATTTTATTTGGGTATATCTTATAATAGGTGTGAATAGTAATCTGAGTGCTTATATAGCAAATTTCATTAATATGTAAATAAAAGGCCCGTTTATCATTTCATGTAATTGACCCTATAAGATTTGCCAATGCGATACAAGTTAAGGAGAAAAGCAGCGCTCCTGACATCGTTGGCGTGGTTTGCCTGCAGCAACATGCGTTCATAACGCATTTGAGATCGTGATCAGATCTTAACACCCCGACACAGAAGAAGAATATGTCATCGACATACCGATATCTTCGACGACGATGTATCCGTCGAGAATCAGATGACGTAACAGACGACTTCAATTAGGATCCAACATTGTCGACATGGATCCAAATTGTGAACCAGCATCAGTACCATACAACGAGTGGGCTGTTAATGGACATTTCACGCGTCGTCGAAAATGATTTTTAAAGATACGATGATATGAATGGACTTGATGATGAAAAATCGCGCGTACTTTGTACATATATTAGGTGAACATTTTATCGTCTATGAACTAATATATATATGTGTGTTACCTTTATTTCATGTACATAAACACTAATTATAATACTACAGTCATGAATGCAGACATTCTCCAGAACTATATATAATAAACGTTTGAAGTATTCTAAATCGTGCAACAGCCGAGGACCAACAGCTTCTCCGACCGACCATCATCGTCTTCATTCGGAAGCCGACGTCTTCAATCGACTGCATGTTACCATCTACAACCAGATGTCTCATCTCTTCACCTAGACGCCACATCGCCTCCAGCGAAGATGTCAAAATGGACACTATTCGTATTGGATTTTCCAAACCAGTGACACATTCCACTTCATTGTGATTGACATTGACTATTTAAATATTCCGACGTTTTATTATTTCAGCAGAAACATTCGATAAAAATTTCATTAATAATTTGCAGATTTTCATCATATATATGTTTTAGTCACTGATGTTTTCATGTTTGCGTGTTTGATTTTCTACATCGTATGTATTAATATGTTTTCGTTTACTTCCATACTTACATTCTTAAAGATTTTTCTGTATCCTAAAATACATAAAAATCAAATTGAGAGGATAAGTTGTGTCAAATAATGATGAGAAATTGGGTGAAATATTTGGGTTTTCTTTATGTACGAAATATTGACAAGTATATCAGTAGCGAGTATGCAAACATATCGTTTATCGTTTATTCTTATGACTTTATTCTTACGATAGAAATTAAAAAGGATAATATGTATATTCAAATAATGTATATATGCAATGTTAAGATAAAGTCTGAACAATTAATAATGGGAGGTATTTACAAAACTAAGACCTGGTTAAGATTTATTTAAAGTAAGAAAGCAAACACACTCAGGGTGGGGTATAATTGGAATCAATAACATGGAAAGTCAGACCTGATTAAATCCAAATAAGAACACATTGAGTCCAGAGTCGGCATATAGATACGAGATTATAAGTAACACTCATGGTCAATAAACAGCACAGATGAAAAGGTCACCTATTGTCTGGGGTACAAAAGTTATAGTACTGACGAAAGTAACAGAATTACTCTATATCAATAAAAATTGATTAGTACCAATATATATTGATTAAATTTTAGTATATCCGCCAAGCAAGTGAATACATGAAAAAGTGTTCCTTCTAGAATATTCTGACGAATCAACCAAGGAATAATAACCATACAAGCTGAGGACCAATCAAAGGTTTAAAAGAAAAATATGCAAATTAATTTGGGGGCAAAATGGGGATGTTTGGAAGGAGAGCGGCACTCCGCGGTTGAGTTAGCGTTTAGACTTGGAGGTGTACGGATCGAGAAAGATACGATCATGTAGCTATCAGACTGTATTTGTATAACCGAAAATATTAAGTATGTTAGACATTAAATTGGACTAGAAACTGATATGTGGTGTTGTTGAATATTTTATCCTATATTATGCAGAGAAATTAACATAAATAGATAGAATAGACTTGTCCCACGCGCGGCACGAGAAAATGGGAGTTAATGCAAAACTCGTCATCTTGGCAATTCGCGCATGACGAGATATCGAATGATAGGCTACATACCGGTAATTTAAGAGTAATGAACATTGTTAGTAACTATGTGTCGTCCATGAACTATGAACGATTATGGGACAGACCGGAATTAGGGAATACACACCAGATGCTGGATTTCGGTATTGTTATTTTTGCAGTGGTGACCTCCCTTTAAATTTAAGACCTCTAAACAATGCTGGGGTTAATGATTTTAACTAAAACGGCTTTTTAAATATATATTTTTTTATTAATTTATGAGGATAATAATAAAAATAAGGTGCATAATTGAACGAATAAAATAAATTCGAGACTAATCTTATTCGATTAATTGCATTGGGATTTAGGCAATACATTTTAGAAGGGTTATATTTCTGAAATTATGTTTGGAGAAAGTGAACGCGAAATTTAGTATAGCAGTGTTTGGTATTTGGCTTATTCCCGTAACGGTGTTAGGCCGGGAAACAGGAAAACAGGAAGAAAAAAACAAAATAGCATTTGGCGTTGAAAAAACATGTAATACAATAACATAGAGTACGATTCGCTACACAATAATCACTGCCGTGACATATTTCTTGAGGAATGCATCTACGTGTCATGTAGCTTTGTCAAAGTGCCTATCTTGCTCCAGCGGTCTTTGATTTTCCATCGCGAAAATAGATGACGGCAGGAATTATTTGACTTGATAGCCTATAAGGTAATGTCTCTCTGTATTTCAGAAAATTGATAAAAATAAACGTTCAACGCCCGCTTCGCGGGCTTTTGCCCGTAATATATGCATATTATCAAGCTTGATCCATTATTGCCCTTATTCTTCATTTCGCTTAAGGTGTTGCAAAATCTTAAACACAAATCAAAACTGAAATGGACTTTTGCAGGAAGAAAGACTACTAAATGGCCTTTGAATTATTGCGTAAATTTCTTACTTCCCAACAGAGTTATAGCATGTGGCAGCAAAAAATGTTCAATCTCGATTTAGAAACGAGACGGAAGTCAACAAAGTCGTATATATACATGTCAGCAAAACATACCGAAATGTTTGACAAATAGTAGCTCCGATTACGACTCAATCAATGCGTTTTAAAGAACAGGTCATGAAGATTCTGTGTGCAAACAATCGTCTAGAAATGGTAATGATGCGGTAATGGTTACTTGACTATAATTCCTTCTAAAGGGATCTTTTCACGTTTTGGTAAATTGACAAAATTGATAAAAGTTGTTCAGATTCGCAAATGTTCATTTTAAGTATGATATTTGTGAGTAAACAGTAATACTGAACAGGTACCATGGTCTAATATAGCCATTATATGCATCTTTTGACGATTTAAAAACCTGAAAATTATAAAGCGTTGCAACGCAAAACGATTGAAGAATTTGGAGAGTTGTTTAATTTTGTGAAACTACGAAGATTCCTTATATAAAGTATAAAATACCTCAATCATGCATACTTGGCAGACTGGCCGAGCGGACTTATTGGTTCTTACTCCAGGACTCCGGGGGTCACTGGTTCGAGCCCTGCTGCGGGATACTTTTTTTTTCTTTTTTACATTTTATTCTTGATTTTTTACTGAAGCTTTTTAGATCCAATGTTTACATTTATCAATATATAGCATTTATTTACGAACTTCAAAACATTCCAAGATCTGTGAAAAGGCCCTTTTAAGTCAAATCAGCCTTGAGTAGTGAGTACTACCTTTTTTAGCTCATCTATTTTTTATAAAGAAATAATGAGCTATTGTCATCACCTTGGCGTCGGCGTTGGCGTCGGCGTCGGCGTCCGGTTAAGTTTTGCGTTTAGGTCCACTTTTCTCAGAAAGTATCAATGCTATTGCATTCAAACTTGGTACACTTACTTACTATCATGAGGGGACTGGGCAGGCAAAGTAAGATAACTCTGGCGTGCATTTTGACAGAATAATGTGCCCTTTTTATACTTAGAAAATTGAAAATTTTGGTTAAGTTTTGCGTTAAGGTCCACTTTTCTCAGAAAGTATCAATGCTATTGCATTCAAACTTGGTACACTTACTTACTATCATGAGGGGACTGGGCAGGCAAAGTTAGATAACTCTGGCGTGCATTTTGACAGAATTATGTGCCCTTTTTATACTTAGAAAATTGAAAATTTTGGTTAAGTTTTGCGTTTAGGTCCACTTTTCTCAGAAAGTATCAATGCTATTGCATTCAAACTTGGTACACTTACTTACTATCATGAGGGGACTTGGCCGGCAAAGTTAGATAACTTTGGCGTTTATTTTGACAGAATTATGTGCCCTTTTTATACTTAGAAAATTGAAAATTTTGGTTTTGTGTTTAGGTCCATTTTATTCCGTAAGTATAAAAGCTATTGCTTTCATACTTGCAACACTTACTAACTATCATAAGGGGACTCTGCAGGCAAAGTAATGTAACTCTGACTGGCATTTTGACAGAATTATGTGCCCTTTTTATACTTAGAAAATTGAAAATTTGGTTAAGTTTTGTGTTTAGGTCCACTTTATTCCTACAGTATCAAAGCTATTGCTTTCATACTTGCAACACTTATTAACTATCATAATGGGACCGTGCAGGCAAAGTTATGTAACTGTGACTGGCATTTGGACGGAATTATGGGCCCTTTTTACTTAGAAAATTGAAAATTTGGTTAAGATTTGTGTTTTGGTCCACTTTACCCCTAAAGTATCATAGACATTGCTTTCATACTTGGAACACTCACAAACTATCATAAGGGTACAGTAAAAGGACAAGTTGCATAACTCTGGTTGTCATTGTTACGGAATTATGGCCCTTTTTTGACTTAGTAACTTTGAATATATGGTTAAATTTTGTGTTTCGATCCACTTTACTTCTTAAGTATCAAGGCTATTGCTTTCAAACTTCGAATACTTTCATGCCATCATGAGGTTACTGTACCTGGCAAGTTGAATTTTACCTTGACCTTTGAATGACCTTGACTCTCAAGGTCAAATTATTAAATTTTCCTAAAATTGCCAGATCTTCTTTATTTATGATTAGATTTGATTGATACTTTGACAAAACTACTCTTACCTGACATACCACAATAGACTCCACCCAAACCATCCCCAATGCCCTCCCCCCTCCCCCCCTCGCCCCCTCGCCCCCTCACCCCCCAATTTTTTTTTTTTAAGATCATCTCACAAATGACCACCACACCCTCACACTATACCCCCACCCCACCCCACCCCCACCCCCCCCCCCAATTTTTATTTTTTATTTTTTTTATTTACCATCGCACCCAAAAACTCCCCTTTTTTTTTCGCTTTTTTGGAAAATAATGTAATAAATGTCAACAACCCCACACTATACACCCCTCTTCACTCCACCCCTCCCTCCTTTGTGATTGAAAATGAGAGTCCCTTCACCTTTAAAAAGAAAATAGATGAGCGGTCTGCACCCGCAAGGCGGTGCTCTTGTTTTTAACTTGCCGTCAAATATACTGTCTACTTTGCAATGAAATCAATGGACCTGTGTCTTAATATTTCCAGTTTAATAACACACATATTTTTCTGCATTTTAACATTTGAATCATTTCGCATCTAAACCAGTCAAGCCACTGATTGTGCACTTCAGTGTAGTAATTGATGTTACATCAACACTGTTAAATTTGTCAAGAGAACATGTACTGCAGGAATTAAGTAATGGTTTTGAAGGGAACTGGCAATGTGACATAATAACTGACATTACTGACATTTTAAATAGTTATTGAACAAATTAAAGATAACTAAAGTCGACTTTATTTTTATGAAGTGCATTTGTTAATGTTTATTATAGCAACATAAGTATATGTGAAGGACATAGTTAAATCACAGAAATGCAATAATCTCTTAGAACCTATGTAGACCTTTATGAAACAATACCGGTATGTTCATGAACAGTTCCAAAATGAGATACTGTGCCAGTGTGTGGTTGAGAAACAAATGGAGTTTCCAGTTTGTGTTGTCTACATGTATTAACAGTCATCAACTCAATAGCTTGAACTCACGGGGACCACCAACAAAAGTTTGAGCCATCCGAAAATTAAGCCAACTAATTTCTTATATACATGTGTTTACTAACAAGAATCTGCAAAAGATTTGCATTTCCAATTGAAGAGTATTCATACTGCCTAAACTCGGTACTACTCATTACTACTTTCTGCAGTCACGTAGTCTTTGAAACTCAATAAAGGTATGCAACTCCATTTCATTGCTTATATTGATTTATTTCTGTTGATTTAATTATATCATAACGTTTTCCAATGTCCGTACAATATTGTGAACTACAAGATATATTCCGCGTAACGGCACAAGCTCACCACTACAAAACAAATTGTGAGCCTTCTATGTCCGGCTGTGTGCGTAGTTCTGTCTTGTTACTAAAGTCAAAATACAGATGTAAATAATGAAACAGTTGATTGTAACATGTGCAAATTCTGACGGTCTGTGTGCAAAGTCACATGTCTAACAATTGCAGCGTAAATATGACGTATGCAACGGACAAATAACAAAACCATACGTAATTGACCGATGTTTTGATCTTTTAATACCTGAGGCAATGAAATGCTATAGGCGAAACTGCTTTTTGAAGATTGTATGTTGATAAAAAATTTAAGTATTGTATTTATTCAATGGTGCCGCTAATAGTCGTTACATTTCACTGCTTTTTAATTAATAAGAGCCAAATATATACTTACTAATATTAATTACTTTGTTAATTAATCAATATTTTCAAACAGTTACACATACAATCAAACAAATATCATATTATAAATTATAACAGAACGTGTATACATAGCACATTTACAAGCACATGTGAGGAACAGCACTCAGATAAAAAACATGCATAAGCAACATATACAAATTGCTTAAATATTAAACAGAACTACATGTATTTATGTATACTATTTTTTAAAAGAATAAAATGATGTCAGCCTGTTTTGTGTTGAGTTTGTTTGATTAAAAATAATGCATACATTCTTCTTTGTATATATGAAAATTATTTTGAAAATCATAATTTTACCCAATAAACAAAATTAAAAAACAACAACATAATATAAGTTAAGAACAGTAACATTCCAACCAGGAAAACCATTTCACATATTTATTTATTTTTGGAAAAGTTTGCAAATGCTGAATAGCCCATAAACAGCCTGTTCTATTTTGCTACCAATTAAAGCATCTGGGGAAATAACATGTTTATTTTGTTGAAGTGTAGTTATTATTTTATATTGTCCTCAATATAACAGTATTGTAAATAAATACATTGAATATAATAACATTGAAACAGAAAGAAACACAATCCTATATGAACAACTTCTTCAAAAAGCAATATCACTTAATTTGTTTAAAAAAAATCAGACCATACATAATAATTGGTGGAATTGCTGTGTAGTGTTACTGCACGATTTATGTGACTATGCAATAAGGATCTACTTGGTGTCATCTGCAAACATTTGATTTATGTGACTATGCAATAAGGATCTACTTGGTGTCATCTGCAAACATTTGATTTATGTGACTATGCAATAAGGATCTACTTGGTGTCATCTGCAAACATTTGATTTATGTGACTATGCAATAAGGATCTACTTGGTGTCATCTGCAAACATTTGAGCCTCGCTCTGGGAAACAGACTTAAATGCATGTGTAAAAATGTCGTCCCAGATTAGACTGTGCATTCCGGGAAGACACTTTCTGTTTAAACACAATTATTGCTAAGAAGAGACTTATTTGCAATGAAATATTCCATCAAAGTGGAAAGTGTCCTATCTTATTGGCTTGTGAAGACTGCACAGGCTGATCTGGAATGACACTTTACAGACATGCATTATGCATGTTTTTAATAGAGGGAGTCTCATTTGTCTTACCAAAATATGTCAATGTTGTTTGTGTTGTCTTGTAGATTCCCAAGCTGTTCCAGTGGTTGCTGGCAGGCGTGACATTCATTGTGTTGTGGATTGCCCTGGTACTCGGCTATAGAGAACAGGATGGGACCAGCACCTCCACACCAACTGTGGTTCTGTTTGTAAGTCAATAACACTATTCTAACCCATCATTTTCAGGAAAATGTCACACATAGCAGGACAATGTCAGACATTGGAAGACTAAAGTCAGCGCTCTTTCCTATGAGATACTACCAAAGAAAAATAAGGGAAACAAACAAATCCAATTGTTAAGTTAATTTTTTGCTTAAATGTATAATTTAAAAACAATAAATATCTTGACATAATGCCTATTTTCAATCTTTGCTATTTATTAGTAAGGTAAATGTGATGTATATTTATTTCCATGTATATCATTATGGAAGAACAAAGTGACGCATCTGAAACATCAAAGAAAAGAGTTACAAAAACTTTTACTGTAAAAGTAGTTTATTGGAGTTTAAAGTAATTTATTATCAAATAAGTTAAAGAACAACAGGTGATATGTCCAATATATCTTTGACAGTTATCATGGTGCATACATTTTTAATTCTTTTCACAATCATTGCTGCCATTTCTTGTTGTCATGGAATTTGTGACAACAATTTCAGTAGCAATTCTGTGGTTAAATGTCAAGTTCAAGTCAGATATGATTTTAACTAACAAAATTAGGGAGAAAACATATTTGATGGTCAACGTAGCTCTATTATACTTTTTATGAGTTCGAATTGCTTCTTGTCATTGACATGTGTTATTTCTTCTATTTTCAGCTTCCATTATATGTGATAATTACTTTTGGGGTAAGTGTTCCATATAAATATTTTGGACATCTACAATACAAGCGCAAAGCAACAAAATAAACTTCGATTTTTCACTCTCACAACCTAGAAAATGACTAGAATTGGTGCATTTTTTTCAGGACTAAAATGTGTGTGGGAATGCATTTCTATTCAATTTATTGCGTATAGACACTCAGTGACACAAAAATCAGACAGTGCAAAAAAGACAATATAAAATCTACATGTATATTACTCTCTCTTAAAAGTGGGGACATAAAAAATTGCATTCCATGTTGTAATGTTATATTATTGCTAACGTTATTTAAGTATGATTCCTAGCAACTGTTTTAAAAAGACACCTTATATTTAGATAGTAACACAGTACTATGTGAAGTTGGAATAAGACATCAATTTGGGAATAAATTGTGTTTTTTCAATAGTGCATAATATGCAGTTTTACATGTTGTATTTATTAGCTCACCTGAGCGATAGCTCGAGGTGAGCTATTGTGATCACTCAGCGTCCGGCGTCCGTCCGTCCGTCCGTCCGTCTGTCTGTAAACAATTATAAACATTTTCTTCTACTAAACCATTGAGCCAATTTCAACTAAATTTCATGTGGAGCATCCCTAGGTCATGGGACAAAAGAATTGTTAAAATAATTTGATCGCATAACCAAGATGGCCGCCATGACCATATATGGTAAAAACCTTAAAAAATCTTCTTGTCAGAAACCGCTCATTAGATTTTCAAAAAATTTCACAGGGATGACCTTTGAGGGCTCCCCTGAAAAAGTTGTTCAAAGAAATTTGATTCGTCAAAAAACATGGCCGCAGGAGCTCGTTGAACTTTGCATGTTTATTCGTTTTTGCCTATTTTGTGAAAACTTTCAAAAATCTTCCACATTTTTTGTCCGATCCTTTCCAAATTTGCACAGTGTCTTTATATCAATGAGGACACGAACCCTACAAAAAATGAGCATTATTGGTCCATGAAGTACAGAATTACCTCCCCTTGAATTGAGAAAATGGTGTTTATGCAATGAAGTCCAAATTTTTCATCCAATTCTTTCCAAACTTGTAAGGATTTAGCATGGTTCAAACAAGGGAAACAACTACGGTTTATGCATGTTCTTTTTATTACAGATTTGCCTCCCTTTAATTCATTCAAAATCTCATTTTACAGCAGAGATTCCAAATCTGACCTGTAAATGAGCCCCATATTTACTGCCAGTGCTAGGTTACCTTTTCCCATTTGATCATTCTTAAGTATTGGTCTTGTAATGCTGCTACTGCTTCTGCTACTGCTACTGCTACTACTACTACAACTACTACTACTACTACTACTACTACTACTACTACTACTACTACTTCTACTACTACTACTACTACTTCTACTACTACTACTACCACTATTACTACTACTACTACTACTACTACTACTACTACTACTACTACTACTACTACTACTACTACTACTACTACTACTTCTACTACTAATACTAGTTCTACTACTACTAGTACTACTACTACCACCACCACCACCACCACCACCACCACCACCACCACCACCACGTCTACTATTACTTCTTCTCTACTACTACTGCCACTACTACTACTACTTTTACCACTACTACTACTACTACTACTACTACTACTACCACTTCTACTACTACTACTACTACTACTACTACTACTACTTCTACTACTACCACTACTACTACTACTACTTCTACTACTACTACTTCTACTACTACTACTACTACTACTACTACTACTACTACTACTACTACTACAACTACTATTACTACTACTACTACTACTACTACTACTACTACTACTACTACCACTACTACTACTACTACTACTACTACTACACCACCACCACCACCATTCACAGTGACAAAAAACGTATTCACACAATGGCTGCTACTACAACTTATAGACCATATAGGGGGGCATGCATGTTTTACAAACAGCCCTTGTTTCTATGGGATTTTAACCACAACTGTTCATGTTTATCTCCGACACATATTTTTAGGTCACCTGTCATGAAGTGACACGGTGAGCTTATGTGATCGTATGATGTCCGGCGTCCGTTGTGCGTGCCTGCGTTTGTCCGTGCGTCCGTCCGTCAACAATTTGTTTGTGTAGACAGTAGAGGTCACAGTTTGCATCCAATCTTGATGAAATTTGGTCAAAATGTTTATCTTGATAAAATCCGGTTTGGGATTGTATTTGGGTCATCTGGGGTCAAAAACAAGGTCACGAGGTCAAATAATAGAACAACCTTCTGTAGACAATAGAGGTCACAGTTTTCATCCAATCTTTATGAAATTTGGTCAGAATGTTTATCTTGATGAAATCTGGGTTGGGATTTTATTTGGGTCATCTGGGGTCAAAAACTAGGTCACTAGGTCAAATAATAGAAAAACCTTGTGTAGACATTAGAGATCACAGTTTTCATCCAACCTTTATGAAATTTGGTCAGAATTCTTGATGAAATCTGGGTGGGATTGTATTTGGGTCATCTGGGGTAAAAATCTAGGTCAAAAAAATAGAAAAACCTTGTGTTGACAATAGAGGTCACAGTTTTCATCCAATATTTATGAACTGTGGTCAGAATGTTTATCTTGATGAAATCTGGATTGGGATTGTATTTGGGTCATCTAGAGTCAGGAACTAGGTCACTAGGTCAAAGCATAGAAAAACTTTGTGTAGACTATAGAGGTCATAGTTTTCATCTGATCTTAATAAGTCAGGTGAGCGATTTAGGGCCATCATGGCCCTCTTGTTTAGTTTGACATATTATAATTAAAGTAGATACTTGCATATATAATAGCATCATTTAAATTGATTTTACTACAAAATTGGATTTTTCTTTGATTTTTTTTTAAATCCTCATTAAATAAAACTGTGTGCATGTGGTGCATGAACACAGTTTAAAAATACAGTAAAAAGGATAAAAATACAATCACTGTTAATGAAAAAGTCATGGAAAATTGCTTATTAAGCTTGAAGTATAGATAAAATATTACAAAAATAAATTTAGATCATGAAATAAATAGTTTTGTTTGAGAAAATCACCAAAATGATTTTCATTCCCAGTTATGTCTTATTCCAAATTCACATAATACATTGTTTAGTGTATATTTGACATAATAAGCTTTGTTCTGGGAAAACTGGACTTGAATGCATGTGCGTAAAGGGTCATCCTAGACTAGCCTGTGCAACGAGCACAGGCTTATCTGCGACAACACTGTCTGCCTAGAATGTATCATCTTTCAGAAGAGACTTTCTCTTTCAAAAGAAACTGTTGTCCATGATGAGCCTGTGAGAACTGTTCAGTCTTATCTGGGATGGTACATTATGCAAATGCATTAACCCTTTGCATGCTGGGAAATTTTTCGTCTGCTAAAATGTCGTCTGCTGAATTTCTAAAATTATCATTTTCTTCGATTTTTCTCAAAGAATACTGTAAGAACAGCAAACTGTTTGCAAAGGCCTTCAAAATTCGGTTCCAGCACTGAAAGGGTTAAACCCAGTTTTTCCAGACTGAGACTCGAATAATTGTTCATTTCTTTGTTACATTACAGTTATTTTCCGTGGCTGTGATAGGATACAGAGTTGCGACATTTAATGACTGCGTTGAGGCTGCTAAAGAATTACAAACAGTAAGTAGTCAAGCAAAGAACTCTTTGATTAAATTAAATGATGGCTCTACTAATAACACACCTGCAAATGAAGAAGAGGGAGTATATTAATTGTATGTTGGAGTTAAAGTTATGGTTACCGGTAGTTGCCAATTTGTTTGGCTTGGACAGATTTCTTCAAGAAAACATAATGGTTTAATCCTGTGAAGTGATAACATGATTTTTTTTTCTTGCAAAATTTCAGTTGTGTTTACAGTAATTAAAACATGTAGAAATGAGTTGAAATTTAACGCTGTTAACTTCAAATCATTATCAGTGATCACTTTTAACTTTCTTCTTGACATGCAAAAAAGGTCATTTTAATTTTAACTATTTGACAAATTAAATAATTTAATGGATTTAATTAAAGTACATGTGAATGAATAAACAGATGATAAAAGATCAAAGGCTTTGATATACACACTTGACAAGTCTGATAATGGTTCTGTTAAATATTAAAATATTCATGTCCTTTTTATTAAATTTTTCCAGTTTGCTCTTTGATCAATTTTTTAAATTTATTTCAGGAAATCGAGGAAGCAAAAGCAGATTTAAAGTCAAAAGGATTTAAGTTTGACTGAATGCTTTCAGTACACATTTACACTTTTGTATATATATATATATATATATATATATGTCTGGAACTTGGCAGGTTTCAAAATGATTTCAATGCAATACCAGCAGATAGACACTGATAGCAATTAAACTTGATGTTTAGCAATTAAACTTGATGTTTTTAAGTCCAGTACTCGAGATCTGTGCACAGGATTAAGGAATTATTCAAGTCATGCTCTTGGATAACGGGGATTATTGCATGAGTGTAAAGTGTCATCCCAAAATTTGCTTATCCAGTGTGCACATGCTAATCAGGGAGGACAATAAACACTTTTATGGATTTTTTTGTGTGTACAGGAAGTCTGTTTAGGCAGAAAGTGTCGTCCCTGATAAGTCTGTGCAGACTCCCTAATCTTGGAACACATTTTACATAAATATATCAAGACCTTTTGTTATTACCAGAGCTAGACTTAATTGTTATTTAAATGTTAAGCCAGGATCTTTATAAAAAGGGGACAAGTCTTAATGTGCATTGTGAACGGCCTGGATAAATGTGTTTAAGTACTTTGTAACCAAAACATTGTTGACCGAGACTCAAGTGGAATGGTTTCTTAATAATTGTTATTTTACATGTTATCAAGTGCTATGTACATTGTTTTATAATTCTGTTAAAATTCCCTGTATATATTAACTAGAATGAAATCCCATATACATTTTCATTCATTTGCATCATTCATTTACAGTTTTTCCATATAAAAATATATATGTATTCACATGATTTAGTTTTTATGTTAAAGTGTGTAACAGTAAACATAAAGACCTCTATGTCTGTGTTTGTTTATTTCCTAGTTTGTGAGGTTCTTTCTGAGCCAGATGCTACATTCTGTGTAGATCTGGAGTGTGTCCCAGTACTCCTACCTAGAGGCTACATTCTGTGTAGACCTGGAGTGTGCCCCAGCACTCCTACCTAGAGGCTACATTCTGTGTAGACCTGGAGTGTGTCCCAGTACTCCTACCTAGAGGCTACATTCTGTGTAGACCTGGAGTGTGTCCCAGTACTCCTACCTAGAGGCTACATTCTGTGTAGATCTGGAGTGTGTCTCAGCACTCCTACCTAGAGGCTACATTCTGTGTAGACCTGGAGTGTGCCCCAGTACTCCTACCTAGAGGCTACATTCTGTGTAGATCTGGAGTGTGCCCCAGTACTCCTACCTAGAGGCTACATTATGTGTAGATCTGGAGTGTGCCCCAGTACTCCTACCTAGAGGCTGCATTCTGTGTAGACCTGGAGTGTGCCCCAGTACTCCTACCTAGAGGCTACATTCTGTGTAGACCTGGAGTGTGCCCCAGCACTCCTACCTGGAGGCTACATTCTGTGTAGATCTGGAGTGTGTCCCAGTACTCCTACCTAGAGGCTACATTCTGTGTAGACCTGGAGTGTGCCCCAGTACTCCTACCTAGAGGCTACATTCTGTGTAGACCTGGAGTGTGCCCCAGTACTCCTACCTAGAGACTACATTCTGTGTAGATCTGGAGTGTGTCCCAGTACTCCTACCTAGAGGCTACTTTCTGTGTAGACCTGGAGTGTGCCCCAGTACTCCTACCTAGAGGCTACATTATGTGTAGACCTGGAGTGTGCCCCAGTACTCCTACCTAGAGGCTACATTCTGTGTAGACCTGGAGTGTGTCCCAGCACTCCTACCTAGAGGCTACATTCTGTGTAGATCTGGAGTGTGTCCCAGTACTCCTACCTAGAGGCTACATTCTGTGTAGACCTGGAGTGTGTCCCAGTACTCCTACCTAGAGGCTACATTCTGTGTAGATCTGGAGTGTGCCCCAGTACTCCTACCTAGAGGCTACATTCTGTGTAGACCTGGAGTGTGTCCCAGTACTCCTACCTAGAGGCTACATTCTGTGTAGATCTGGAGTGTGCCCCAGTACTCCTACCTAGAGGCTACATTCTGTGTAGACCTGGAGTGTGCCCCAGTACTCTTACCTAGAGGCTACATTCTGTGTAGACCTGGAGTGTGTCCTAGTACTCCTACCTAGAGGCTACATTCTGTGTAGAACTGGAGTGTGTCCCAGTACTCCTACCTAGAGGCTACATTCTGTGTAGATCTGGAGTGTGTCCCAGTACTCCTACATAGAGGCTACATTCTGTGTAGATCTGGAGTGTGTCCCAGTACTCCTACCTAGAGGCTACATTCTGTGTAGATCTGGAGTGTGTCCCAGCACTCCTACCTAGAGGCTACATTCTGTGTAGATCTGGAGTGTGCCCTAGTACTCCTACCTAGAGGCTACATTCTGTGTAGACCTGGAGTGTGCCCCAGTACTCCTACCTAGAGGCTACATTCTGTGTAGACCTGGAGTGTGTCCCAGTACTCCTACCTAGAGGCTACATTCTGTGTAGATCTGGAGTGTGTCCCAGTACTCCTACCTAGAGGCTACATTCTGTGTAGACCTGGAGTGTGTCCCAGTACTCCTACCTAGAGGCTACATTCTGTGTAGATCTGGAGTGTGTCCCAGCACTCCTACCTAGAGGCTACATTCTGTGTAGACCTGGAGTGTGTCCCAGTACTCCTACCTAGAGGCTACATTCTGTGTAGATCTGGAGTGTGCCCCAGTACTCCTACCTAGAGGCTACATTCTGTGTAGATCTGGAGTGTGCCCCAGTACTCCTACCTAGAGGCTACATTCTGTGTAGACCTGGAGTGTGTCCAAGTACTCCTACCTAGAGGCTACATTCTGTGTAGACCTGGAGTGTGTCCCAGCACTCCTACCTACAGGCTACATTCTGTGTAGACCTGGAGTGTGTCCCAGTACTCCTACCTAGAGGCTACATTCTGTGTAGATCTGGAGTGTGCCCCAGCACTCCTACCTAGAGGCTACATTCTGTGTAGACCTGGAGTGTGTCCCAGCACTCCTACCTAGAGGCTACATTCTGTGTAGACCTGGAGTGTGCCCCAGTACTCCTACCTAGAGGCTACATTCTGTGTAGACCTGGAGTGTGTCCCAGTACTCCTACCTAGAGGCTACATTCTGTGTAGACCTGGAGTGTGCCCCAGTACTCCTACCTAGAGGCTACATTCTGTGTAGATCTGGAGTGTGTCCCAGTACTCCTACCTAGAGGCTACATTCTGTGTAGACCTGGAGTGTGTCCCAGCACTCCTACCTAGAGGCTACATTCTGTGTAGACCTGGAGTGTGTCCCAGCACTCCTACCTAATTAACTAACTAGACTCACGAAAGTTGGTACGAATTTTAAA
Organism: Dreissena polymorpha; assembly: GCF_020536995.1. Lineage (NCBI taxonomy): Eukaryota > Metazoa > Mollusca > Bivalvia > Myida > Dreissenidae > Dreissena > Dreissena polymorpha. The sequence goes on from NC_068367.1 coordinate 31,411,377, forward strand.
ATATAGCTGCTATGTACAGATATTTAGTTGTTACTGAAAGATTGTTAATTTTGGTGTGGTATTGTGTTGTGGGGGGGAAACAGGAGTTCCGGAAGGAAACCTTAGCTGTCCGGTATAGTGACCTGACCATTCAAACTCACATGCTAGCCACTTATACGTCTTAATAGTAAATAAAGCTCATTGGAATGCATTCAAATACATGTAGTATGTGTTTTATTAGCTCAACTATTATATATGAAATATATATAGTGGAGCTATCCTACTCACGTTGGCGTGAGCGTGAGCGTGCAAATGTTAAAGTTTGCGTACCACCTCAAATATTTTCAATGTCCCATGACATATTGCTTTCATATTTTGCAAACTTCTTTACCAACATGACCCCAATCTATAAACAAGAGCAGACAACTGTATCAAGCATTTTGTAAGAATAATGGCCCTTTTTCCATTTAGAATATGCATATTATTGATGAATCTATGTTAAAGTTTGCGTACCACCTCAAATATTTTCAATGTCCCTTGACATAATGCTTTCATATTTTGCAAACTTCTTTACCAACATGACCCCAATTTATCGACAAGAGCAGACAACTGTATCAAGCATGTCGTAAGAATTATGGCCCTTTTGATGCTCCCCCAATTTTTTTTTGGGGGGGAGCATATAGTCGCCGCTTCGTCCGTCCATGTGTCCGTCCATCCGTCCGTGCACAACTTTTGTCCGGGCTATTTCTCAGCAACTAATGACCGGAATTCAATGAAACTTTATGGGAAGCTTCACTACCAAGAGGAGATGTGCATATTATCAGCGGGTTCTTGTCGGATGATTTACAGAGTTGTGGCCCTTTCAAATTTTCCATTAACTGTACATATAATGCAATTCTTGTCCGGGCTATTTCTCAGCAACTAATGACCGGAATTCAATTAAATTAATGGGAAGCTTCACTACGAAGAGGAGATGTGCATATTATCAGCCGGTTCTGGTCGGATGATTTTTAGATGGGCGCTTTAGCGCCCGTCTAAAGTGCTTAGTGTGAAATTCAGGTCGATACAACTAGGTATGATAAACCCAATACCCGCTTGCGTATCCGCGCAAGAAAGAGTTGTATAATTTATGCAAGAGGTTTGAGTTCTCCAATTATGTGTATTCACAAATGGCAACATTATATTAATATCGTGTTACAGTCAATATTTTCGAACGGTGTTTTATAGAAAAGAATCAATAAACAATAATCGTATTGTACGTGTCGCGGAGGAGATTGTTTATGAATGATTAAAATAGTCCACTTTCTGCTGCGTGTGCGTGACGTAGTATTTTCGCTCAGCTCATTCATAAATCTGAGGCTGGCGATAAACAAAGGGGAGTCCGTGTGAGAATAACGCAATAGTATAAGGTTACGCTTGTTTATATTCACAGGTCTCAATTAATAATACGTTGACCACGAGTTCAACAATTATTACAGGGATACGATAGACAACATAAAAAAAATGTTTCATTATCGCTGAAACTGTTAAAAAAAACATTTAAATATAACAATAATATTCTCTAAAAAATGTAGTCTTGCTGTTTTGAAATAAGGTTTGGAATTTTGTTTTCTAAATAACTTAATTCAAAACAAAAGTTTAATTATAGTGTTTTTTACTTGTTAGTCGCATATTTACCGCATTATAATGTGTGTTATAATAGGCAAACCATACATTAGTAAAATTCAATCTGCCTTCGCACATAGAAGGAATGGGTCAATTAGGTGCTGCGTTTCCTTTGCTTACTTCAGTTAGAGGTCAATTATTTAAGTAATAGCAATCGCAAGGCTCCGACTTCAAAGGAATTGCGGAGCTTTCTTACATAATAAAAGTCGTAGTCGCATGGTATTTGCGTTTTGCGTCCTATTTGGTCACGTGGTTCTTTTTCCCGGTTGTTTTGGCATTCATGATATATGAGGCTATTAATAGATGCGTCTGTCGATAAACAAAGGAAAGTTTACGGGTTATAACAACGCAATAGGTTACGCTCTCGCATACAACTCAATGACATAGTACAGGTCGTAAAATGAGAGATTCGGGAAAAAGTTGACGCTTATTTATATCAAAGACCCATATTATCTATAGGTCTTTGTTTATATTCTCAATTTATAAAACGTTGGACATAAGTTCAACAATAACTTCAGCGATACGATAGACAAAAAAAAGTTTCATAATTGCTAAACCCGAATATAACAAACAATTTATAATAATAATACGAATGCAATAGCAGAAGGTTAGTAGAAGGTTAAGCTTGTTTATATTCACAGTTCTCAATACATAGACAGTTGGATATGAGTTCATGAATTACTACAGGCATACTATAGGCAACCTCGAAAATGCTTTTTAATCGCTAAAACCGAAAACAACCTAATATATTATATGAAATATATTTATAACAATAAATGTCTTTTAAAAATTTAGTCGGCGTATACGCTGACTTTGAAATAAAATTAGCAATTTACTTTTCTAAATAATTAAATACAATTAAACAAAAGTTTAACTATTGTGTTGTGTTTTTCACTTGTAAGCTGCATATTCACCGCATGAAATGTGTGTTAGCATTGTCAAACCACACATTAGTGTGAGTGAAATAAAAAATATACTACGGGAGAGCACTTCATATGTGTCCTCATATGCCTTGTTATGAGTATCTTTCTTCACTATCGAAATATATCGTATGTTTATATTTGATTTAAACGCAGTTTTCTTTCGACACATTTAAATCACACGTCAATAGCGCCGTCATGCGAAAATGGGTCTTATGCGTTTCGGCAAGCGTTTGTTAAACCCAACATGTGCTTTTGCGCAGTCAGGCCATAGGCGATGCTGTTCGCTTTAAAATCACTCAATATGTTATGTTTCTCCTTACCAGAAGGAGTGATAGCTGAGTGGGCTATTTATATGATGGGCGCATATGGAATACGATCCATTTTCACATGACGAGGGTCATTACAAATCTCATTGCGAATTGAAAATGCCACATTTAAGAACAATGCTTTTTGATACAAAATTGAATTGAAAATAGCAAACTTGTTAATAATGGCAGCCTATCCAAACATTAAGGAATGATTTCCAGACGTGCTGACCAAGTACGGCAAACATTGTGGTATGATAATTAAACAATTTTCTCTTATCGTGACACTATACTATTTCGCTAATGATTGTTTTCTCATCTTGGAGGCGAAAGTGAAATTCTGCGAGATGGATTGTAACGCGTAATTGTAACAGGGCCACAATTTGTGTCGTTTGAGCATACAGAGAGTAGTCCGGAATTCCTTACACTGAACAGTGCTACATCCTTTGAATTGAGCACATACGCAGTGATGTAGCAAAAATTCAGAGGTTGTATCTCGAATCAGCTTATTAAATATTCGAAAATATTCATGCGTGTCTGTTGGCGTTATGTAAAAGTCACTAAGATGAAAACTGAAACAGCTACGCCTAAAAGCGCATGAGTGCTCTATACCTATGTTTATGTTAGCGTTGTTGACACCGTGTGAACTGCTCGGGTAATAAGTAAAGCATAAACAGCAATGTTTATATACTTTTATTCCTCCATATACAAGATACGAAGATTGTTGTATATTTTGAATTTGTATATGGTGTCAAAAATCAAAAGTTTTGTACACGGAACTTTCATTATGAATTTATATTCTTGGTGAGATAGTCATTTGATATAAGAAAAAAATATTCCTTTAATATGGTGACTGCAAATTTTCTTTATATTAAGTTATTACCATTTTCATCATACTTTCTATGCTTTCAGAACTTCCAAAAAGCATGTTGTTTTTATTTTGTCTTAGTTATTTCTATGAAATAATAAGGATGATAAAAAGTGCACACAAAACTCGACCCGTGCGCTATGACACACACTTTATAAAGTTGAATGGCGTGTGTTCATTTCAAACTTGCGATTGATTTTCAAAAATGAATTGCGTGTTGAATTATGCAATAGCGAACATCTTCAGTGCCTTCAGCGCTTGGATTCACATAGTTATGGCCCTTTGAAATTTTCCATTAACTGTACATATAGTGCAATTCTTTTCCGGGCTATTTTTCAGCAACTAGTGATCGGAATTTTCCATTGTACATATAGTGCAATTCTTGTCCGAGCTATTTCTCAGCAACTTATTACGGGAATTCAATGAAACTTTATGGGAAGCTTCACTACCAAGAGGAGATGTGCATATTATCAGCCGGTTCTCGTCGGATGATTTTTCACAGAGTTATGGCCCTTTGAAATTTTCCATTGTACATATAGTGCAATTCTTGTCCAAGCTATTTCTCAGCAACTTATTACAGGAATTCAATGAATCTTTATGGGTAGCTTCACTATCAACAGGAGATGTGCATATTATCAGCCGGTTATGGTCGGGTGATTTTTCACAGAGTTATTGCCCTTTGAAATTTTCTATAAACTGTACATATAGTGCAATTCTTGTCCGGGCTATTTCTCCCCAACTACTGACTGGAATACAATGAAGCTTTATGGGAAGCTTAACTACTTTGAGGAGATGCACATGTTATAAGTGGGTTCTGGTTAGATGATTTATTTAGAGAGTTATGGCCCTTTGAAATTTTTAAGTTGCTAAACCATCCGTCGTATTATTTTGTCCAAAGTTATGCCTCTCAAGACGTTTCCTTTTATCTGAATATATAGTGCAATATTGTGACAAAAAAACACTTTTGGGAGCATCACCCATTTCCGACGGTGTCTTGTTTGTCTTAGTAACTGAATATTTTGTTAAATTTTGTGTTTAGATCCACTTGACTTCTAAAGTATCAAAGCTATTGCTTTCAAACTTCAAATATTTTCTTACTATCATGAGGGTACTGTACCCCATGGCAAGTTCAATTTGACCATGACCTTGACTCTCAAGGTCAAAAGAATAAATTTTAGTTAAATTGCCATAACTTCTTTATTTATGATCAGATTTTATTAATACTTTGACAAAACAACCCCCCCCCCCCCCCAATTTTTTTATTTTTTTTTTTAATTTTTGAAAGATGATCTCATAAATGACCACACCCCAAATTATACCCCCCTCTCAACCCACCCCCTACGCAACCCAAAAATAATAATTTTTTTTGAAACATTACATGGTTAAAACTTCCCACCCAAGCTATTGCTATCAAACTTGAAATAAAATCTTATTAGTTTGTTTTATGTCTTTACAAATGTTCAATAGATTGTGAAAAATATACATGAACTATTACCTTGACCTTATTGAATAATTTGAACAATTTCCCTATGATGGCTTACGTTATACTGTCAAGCACTCGAATAGTCAAGCGCGCTGTCCTCTGACAGCTCATGTAAGCTGAACGGAACACATATCTGCTTATGGAAGAGTCCTTAACCCTTTAAGTGCGGGAACCGAATTTTAAAGGCCTTTGCAAACAGTTTGGATCCAGATGAGACGCCACAGAACATGGCGTCTCATCAGGATCCAAACTGTTTGCTATTCTGATAGTATTCTTTGAAAAAATTCTAAGAAAATGCTAATTTTACAAATTCAGCAGACGACATTTTAGCAGACTACAAATTTCCCAGCATGCAAAGGGTTAAGTAATCAGTGTGCGCATGCATAAACATTTTGCTACAGACTTGTCCTCCTAAACCAATCCTTCATACAGACTTATGTAGCAAAATAACTTAAAAAATCTTCTCTAAAAAAACAAGGCGCAGAGTCATTAAATATTGCTGGATACTGAGTATACAAAATGCAGGGCTTTTTTTGGTGGGGCTGTAAGGAATGGACCTGGCTTTTCATTTTGGGAAAAAAATTATCAACAAAACTGAAAGAAATTTCCCAAAGCTTGAAATTTGGGGAAATTTGCATCATTTAAAGATATTCTCTTAGGGGAAGGGGCCTTCCTCTTGGGGGAAAGCAGCCAATATAAAGCCTTTGTTAAAGAAGAAAAAAAGCCATGAAATGTAATCTGTAAGAACACGATACACAATAAAATACTGAAGTAAAATTAGGAAAACATCCAAAATCAAATCCAGGATCTCTTCATCAATAAAATATCACCTAACCACTCAGTAGCTGGCTTATTTGGGTTACTTTATGAAAGCAACAGTGTCTGAAATTTTAACTAAAACTAACTTTCAAAATGATCCCATTGTTTCGCGTTACAAATGCTCTATAATGTTTTAGATAAACGCTCATGACTACTAAGTAAAATAATTTCGAATTGCATACAGCAGGGTTTGACATGTCCATAGTGTTTGCTTTCTTTTGTGTGCACAGCATCTTGTAGGGGATAAATACAGTGATTTTGTTTTGGGTCCTTCTATGATAGGTCAAGGGTTTTTTACCATTTTGCCTAGCAACTTCTCTCTCAATCTGCAACGAGTCTCTTTAAGACATTAGGAATATGTACTGTCTAACCTGACCCAGTGGTCACCTGTTGTAAGGGGTAAATATAGATTTCCCATAAAAAATCTTTAATTGTTGCATCAGAGTGTAAATTTATCTGCTGCATGCAGCCAGAATACTACATTTTAAAATAACATTTTCACCTGCAATAAAGCAAATGCAAAGTAGTCATTCAGATGAGCAAATAGGTAATCATTTAAATCAATCTGTTTTTGTGTGTGTCTGCCTCAGCTTAAATCATAACGTCTTATTTCAAGTTATTTGCATATATTGTGTGGAGAAACTGATTGTGGTTGCAGCCTATGATAGCGTAATTCATGAACACAAACCAAATACACTTTTTGGTTTATTGAGGCAATATTTTAAGCATGTGGAATGATAATTAAAACTGTGATAATATAACAAAATGGAAGAAAAAACATATTAAAAACATACATTTTAAGTGTGATCGATTTGTTTTATAATGTACCACAACCAAAAGCTATTTTTCTGTAACTTATAAAAGTATCAGAAAGTGTTAAGGAAAACACCAACTAACAACAATGTATGAAAGATGTATTAAATATATAAGCCTTGCTCAAGAAAACAGTGTTGTGGCCGATTAGCCTTAACAGTCCTCACAGGCTAATCAGGGACATTTTTTGCCTTAACTTGATTTTCGCTAACAAGAGACTCCCTTCAATAAAAAATATTTGTTAAAGCAGAATCGTCTGATTAGCCTGTGCAAACTGCCCTGGCTTATCTAGGACTAAACTTTACTCACATGCAAGTAGCTTGGTTTTCTTGATCAAGGCTCCAATCATATTATTATTGACACATAAAGGTAAACAAATGTAAGTGAGACGGAGCACTCAGGCTTCAGTCAGGCAGCTATACCAGTAACACTTAACAAACTTAATTGTATAGTGCACAATGCCTGAATTTAAAAGTGAAAAAAGCCTTTATTTAAAAGTTATTGCTTTAAAACTTAATGTGAACAATACATTTATTTAAAAAGAAACAATGATTTATAGGGTAGGATTAAAATCCATATTGAATTGTTTAAACATTATTTAGATTTTTTGTAAACAAAAAAAATTCATGTTCAATAACACAAAGTGGTGAAATTTTATATAAAACTTTAAAAAAGTGACATTTTTAATGTGCTACAATTTTTTAAATGAAAAAACAAGTGGGTTTACAAAAAGCTTATCTGCTACTAGGTTAAAAAAAACTGATTATACACAAGACATATATGAATGCATAATCATAATAACATGTTTCAATAATGTTTCAAAATGTACTTAAATACACCATGTGGAAATGCTTTATATGTATTTACATGTAGGTATGAAACAAAATTCTGTATCACTAACAAGGGTAATGTGCACTTAAATACCTGAACACAAACTGTTTAACCATGTTCCATTTGTATATTTTTAATGCTGATGACCTTGAATATAAATATAAAATTCAAAAATAAAAGATACATTTCATCACAATAGCTCAATTTGTTGTTAATGTTCATAATTTAATAACAGAAACCCACTTGACCTTACCCACCAAATACCTAAATAATTAGCCGTGAGGTCTTGATATAAGGTATATAAAGATAAGTTACATCACAAAAGCTCAATTTGTTCCTTATGTTATTGGGCATAATTTAATAATAGTAACCCTTACCATGACCAAAACCTACTTGATAAGGAAGTATAAGAATCTTAATTAAAGCCAAGCTCACTTCTTTCCTTGAATGCTATTGGTGCAAAATTATCTTTTAACAATCTGTAACAATTAAAGCACCTGTTTTGATACAAACATATATATTAACACGTTTCTTTTCTGTTTACATGAGTAAATAAAACAAATGTTTTATTAAGTTTATTCTGATAGCATTTCAGGAATACCTCTGAATGAAATCTCTGGATACACAGTACTACAACTTCACATACTCGTGAAAGATATTAAATACATAAATATATTTATACATAATTTTATTGCTAGCACACTTCTTTGACTTAATCCTAAAAAAAACATTAAACAACCTTTTAAAAAAAGATACAACAAGACGTGTCCATAGAGCATGGATTGCCCAGGTAAAGGTAGCTCCAGACCAGCCTGTGCTCTTATCTTTTATCTCAAAACTCCTCTTCTGTCACAAGCTGTTTGTGGCCATATTTGACTTTGGACCACTAAGTGTAACCTTGACCTTTGAGGTAAAGAGACGGGTGATACAAGCAACTATAAGACAGGCTGTTTTACGGCCAAATTTTAAATTTGACCTAAGTGTGATCTGTGATGTAGGGTGACAAGTTTTACACATACAAGTCGCCTTATTATTGTTAACATTTGTGCAGTTATTTTAAAACCTATCAATATACAGCAAAGTTATGGCAGAGACAGGAACTTTCGTACGTTCAGCAGGACTGAAAAACAGCACTAACTCTGAAGTGTGTAGAGAGAGTTGGCAGGTTATTGAATTTGGCCTCCATGGTCATGAACATTTCCAGAAAGTTTGGTGACGAGCATATGAAAACTGGTTAGAAACTAGAAAGTGAAAAATAAAAAATGCGGACATACTGACAGACAGTGCAGAACTATGTGCCCCTTTCAGGGGTATAAAAAACACACACAAATCTAATCATTAAACATGTTGAGCTTCCTGAAAATGTACTCCACAGTATGTTTATCGTCCTCCATCTCTGTTTCCTCCGTGTGTATTCTGTGCAGACACTCTTTGAGTTCTGAATACCTGTGTCGAGTCTCGGAGTAGTCTGCATTTTCAAGGTAAAGTCGCATCAACTTTAGGTGGGCTGATCGATTCTGAAATAGATTTTTTATAAAATCAAATTACTTTTCTTATGAACCTTGTGTTTTAACAATCAATGCACAAATTATTTGTAATAAAGGTTAACAAGAGCTTTGTCACAGACAAAACAATAATACCCTACTGGGTTAATGTTTCGAAGTAAGTTTAAGTACTTTTTTAGGGTTCCTAAGATTATAATTTTTTTGTTGTTGATATTTTCTGTTACCATATCAACCACATTTATAGTTGGAAGAAAAAAATGAAATAACTGCATATTTTCCATATCCTTTAGGCACCTGGTCGATTTCTGCAGCAAAAAGCTATAGCGTATTGAAACGTATACAATTTTTCTCTTCTCAGAACCGTGGCTTTTTTTCAAGGTCACACCTACAACGTTGTTAAATGTGCATGTTTTTCACAATTTTCAATACTATAACGGATTTTTGCTTTAAAAAAAAATACATTTTACAGTTCATAACGAAAATCGGGCCTAAAATACATTTCTACCCGTCACAGTTGTTTATCGGCAACCATTTATTTGCATAAATACGTTATAATTCGTTTTAGAAAGGCATGCCTCATAGCGGTTTCTTCCGTATTTTTACGCTCAACTGAACGAGAGGGCCTGAAAGGCCCAAAGTTGCTCACCTGAAATAACAAGATATATTTGGAACAAATCTTCTGACCAAGTTTCATGAAGATCGGAAAATAAATGTGACCTCTAGAGTGTTAACAAGGTTTTACTATAGCCATATAAGGAACAAGACTATTGCCAAGCAATATATGTCCCCTACCAGCTCCACCATTGTCAGAAAATCCACCATTGTCAGATTTTTTTTTATTTGTTGCCATAGCAACCAGAATTTTTGATGAAGGAACAAAATGAAATGACGTGCATAATGTCTATATTGCCATCTATCCATGTTTCAAGTTTCATGAACATATATAAGGAACTTTAAAAGTTATCGCAGGATCCAGAAAACCACCATTTTTAGCAGTATTTCTAGCCTATTTGTTGCCATAGCAACCAGAATTTTTGATGTAGGAACAAAATGAAATGACATGCATAATGTCCATATTGCCATCTATCCATGTTTTAAGTTTCATGAAAAAATATTAGGAACTTTTAAAGTTATTGCAGGATCCAGAAAAGTGTGACAGACAGACTGATGGACTGACTGACAGACAGACAGACAGACGGAGTGCAAACCATAAGTCCCCTCCGGTTAAACCGGTGGGGGAGTAAAAATGCCCCACCCCTGGCAGCCATGTTTTTCAACCAACAGGCATCATTTTTTAACTCGTCCAAGATATTATCGGGATAAATCTTCTGACCAAATTTCATGAAGATCGGACAGTAAATGTGGCCTCTAGAGTGTTAACAAGATTTTACTATAGCCATATAAGGAAAAATGCCCTGCCCCTTGGAAGCCATGTTATTCAAGCAAACATAATTATTTTCGAACTCATCCAAGACATCATTGAGACCAATCTTCTGACCATATTTCATGAAGATTGGGCAATGAATGTTGCCTCGAAAGTGTTAACAAGGTGTTACTTTATAGGGATAATACACGTGTTCGAGGGCATGATCATCTGCGGGCGCTAAAAAAATCCGTTTCTGCCCGAGTGCGCGGAGCGGATTTTGAGAGCGCCCGCAGAGTATCATGCCCTCGAAAACGTGTATTTTCGCTATTATTGCATTAACAAATCACACATACCAAAATAAATTAAAATAACATTGAAAATAATATGTTTTGTTCATTCAACATGGACAAAATTATTCGATTATTTCAATACAGTTCAATGTTGTGTTTTACATATGCCTCACTCGGTCATCATCCGAAATGACGAGGCTTTACCTTCAGATAGGCAGTTTTAGAGTTGAAATGTGTTAAAACAGTGGATTAATTGCAAAGTTGAAATGCAGCCGGGCAAAGTAAGAAATGAGGTATTATTTTGGAATTTACAGGAGGAACGTTGAAGGTACATAAACACTTACATTTACAGCATAGTCTTTTGAAAGTGTTGAGTAAATAACCTTAATTTCATTGACATTGCCAATAATATAAAGCTCTTGTCAAGAGAGTGCAGATGGTATAATTCGAAAAGTGGATTGAAATAGTCATTATCCCTGCATGCATGAGGAAACCGGTGCTTATTCAGTTCCCCATTTATGCTTGGAAAGTCGTCGAAGGCTGGAGAAGGGAAGTAACTGTGCGTGGACAAGATTATGGATATGAAAAACACATAACAGGGCTTGAACGGCACGTGAATCGCCTTGTTAATACACGATTTCTCCCGTTCAAGCCCTCCTTTTGCCAAGTTTCTTCACCCCGCCAGAGGGCATTATAGATAGAGTTTATGCAATAATAGCCATATATACACATGTAGCCATATAAGGAAAAATGCCCCGCCCCTGGTGGCCATGTTTTTAAAGCAACTTAAACCATTTTCGAACTCATCCAAGATATCATTGGGACAAATCTTCTGACCAAGTTTCATGATGATCGGAAAATAAATGTGACCTCTAGAGTGTTAACAAGGTTATACTATAGCCATAATAAGAAAAAATGCCATGTTTTTCAACCAACCGGCATCATTTTTGAACTCGTCCAAGATATTATTGGGATGAATCTTCTGACCAAGTTTCATGAAGATCGGATTATAAATGTGGACTCTAGAGTGTTAACAAGATTTTACTATAGCCATATAAGGAAAAATGCCCCGCCCCTTGGCAGCCATGTTTTTTCAGCAAAGGTTACCATTTTTTTAATCATTCAAGATATCATTGGGACAAATCTTCTGACCATATTTCATGAAGGTTGGACAATAAATGCAGTGTTTTTTTCACTGATAGGGGAATGGTGGCGGGGCCCGTCCAAAGGGGAAAAAAAGCGTCGTTTTTTAGGAAAAGGGGAAAATTAAAAATTCACTTGTTTATATGTAATGATATTTATTATATTAATACACATGTTTGTATGAATATAATATTCACAGCTGAATGTCTTTGTCCTTTTTCTTAAAATTAAAATATATATCAATGATTTTTTCAACATTTAAGTTTCAGACAGTTCAGCCTTCATGCACTGTCTCAGTCTTCTTAGCCATTTTGAATCTAACTGGGATCTTTCAAATCAATAAAATGGCAAATTTGAGCATTTTTTATCAATAAAATGGACCAAATTGGAATGATTTTATCAACAAATATTGACAATATATAGATACATCAGGCCTTTTCTTGGCCTTTTTGGGAGAAAAATGCAATTAATGTGAAAAGTCCACTGATTTGCGAAAAACTATTAAATACAACTCTTTATAATTATTCAAAATGATATAAATTATAGCTATATACTTTTTTAGTTGTTTATGAAATAAATTTGAGATATATTTATCATGATTATGAGACAGTTCTTTCTAAAAAAAAAAAAAAAAAAAAAAAATTTTTTTTTTTTTTAACTTCTGGAGGGGATTTTTTTACAAAATGGGGGAAAAATATATACTCTTTTTTGAGGGGAATGGGGCCAAATATCGGCCCCGAAATTGCCATAAAAAACACTGAAATGTGGCCTCTAGAGTGTTAACAAGGTTTTACTATAGCCAAATATGGAAAAATGCCCCGCCCCCTGGCGGCCATTTTTTTCAACCAACCGCCATCATTTTCAAACTCGACCAAGATATTATTGGGATGACTCTTCTGACCAAGTTTCATGAAGATCAGACAATAAATGTGGCCTCTAGAGTGTTAACAAGATTTTACTATAGCCATATATAGCCATGTAAGGAAAAATGCCCCGCCCCTTGGCAGCCATGTTTTTGAAGCAAACGTAACCATTTTCTAACTCATCCAAGATATCATTGAGACCAATCTTCTGACCAAATTTCATGAAGATTGGAAATAAATGTGGCCTCTAGAGAGTTAACAAGGCAAATATTGACGCCGCACAACGGACAACGCACGATGGACAAAAGGCGATCACAAAAGCTCACCATAAGCACGTTGTGCTCAGGTGAGCTAAAAATGAAGTGCATGAGAATACTAAGAAGAACTGTAACGTATTTTTACGAACTTTGTCAATAGCAAATAAACCTCTGTAACATATAAAAACGTATCTTTGAAAAAATCAATACAGATCAATAAACAATATTACACATGATCCGTTGTATGATTTGATCTTTTTTGCCAGAATGTTGTGATATAAACATTCGAAACGCAGGACTTTCTTAAGTTTATACCACAAACATGACAGAAAATCATTGTTTTCAAAATACCACTAATTTGCTTTTTTAAGATGAATTTTAAGCATTTAAATATTAATTGATTTTAACTCAATTATTAACCATAAATGATCGAAAATTTATTTGACAAGTTTACAGTCAACAGACTGTATATTGAACATTCAAAATCGCTGTCTTATTTTAATTTTTGTCTTTGATTAAGTTTCAGTTCATTTTCAAACATTGACAATTGTATTTTTTAAGAAAAAAAGTTTCAGGGTTCCTACGCTTAATAGGGGTCAGGTTTTGAAACAACAAAATTTGCATGCTTTCTATAATGTTGTAGTCGTTCACTGTTAAAATCGCACCCGTTTTGAGGAGAGAAAAAACGTGAATGTTCTAAAAAAACGTGAATGTTCTAATACGTTACAGTTGTGCAAAGGATATATGGCCCTCTATACACATACAGAGTCTCTGCAGGATCTATATTTTTCATACAATTTTTCATCTACTTCTGTAACTGTAACAACAGCAAATATTGTGTAAACAAAAATGTGAAAAAAATGTGAAGTTTCCCGCTTTGGGCTCTCTATCCCAATACCAAGTGTTACCATCCTAGCCTCAGTACTTTTAAAGTTATAACAGGATGATTTTTTTTACAGTTTTCAGATATTTTTGTGAAAGAAACCTCAATCTTTATCTTATGAAAAAAAATCAGAAATAAAGCATGATTTCCCAAACTGGCATTCTATCTACATTCCAAGTTTTATCAAAGTAGCTTGAGTGTTGTTTGAGTTATCATAGGATAAAGATTCAGACGGAAAAGTTGACAGACAAACACAATATGGGTTAACCCATAGTCCCCCTGATTTAGCCAGGTGGGAAATAAGTCTGTAAAAACGACATAACCTAGATATTTGTTATTGGAACGAAAGCATTTAGTCTTTACACTTATTGAACTCAATTCTCTATACATCTCTTCTAAACATGCTTTGTCGTCCATTTGTGACCCTGACCTTGAACAATGGAGGCTGTTTTATACATGCAACATTGTGGCAAGTTATTTTAAAAATGTCAATGAAACTTTGGCTGGGCACAAAATTTGAACAAAAGTTTACTATACACGTGCATAAAAGTGTCACTTGAAACTTGGAATCTTAAGCATGCTTGTAAAATTTCTTCTTAAAAATGTGGACGTTTTTGTCAAAATAGATTAAATTCTATTAATGCAATCTATTCCAGTCACAATGTGACCTTTGAACTTGAATGTGTGCTTTCATCAACCAATGACATCCACAAACAAGAATATTAGTGAAACTGATGGATGCTCCCCGATGATGCGCTTTGTCAATCTATGTGTTAATAACCATCTAAAAACTAGTCAAGATCAATGTACCTATGAAGTTTCATGATCCTAGGCCTAATTATTCCTGAGTTATCATCCGGAAACCATTTTACTGTTTCGAGTCAATGTGACCTTGACCTTTGACCTATTGACCTGAAAATTAATAGGGGTCATCTGCGAGTCACCGTGACCTTGACCTTTGACCTAGTGACATGAAAATCAATAGGGGTCATCTGCGAGTCATGATCAATGTACATATGAAGTTTCATGATCCTAGGCGTAAGCGTTCTTGAGTTATCATCCGGAAACCATTTTACTGGTTCGAGTCACCATGACCTTGACCTTTGACCTATTGACCTGAAAATCAATAGGGGTCATTTGCGAGTCATGATCAATGTGCCTATGAAGTTTTATAATCCTAGGCGTAAGCGTTCTTGAGTTATCCTCCGTAAACCGGAGGTCCATGCAAGGTACCTACATGCCAAATATGAAAGATATCGGTAAAGTTTTGAAGATGCTATGAGAAACTGTAACAAAAGTGTGACGGAAAATCTATTATTAGCCTCCGTGACCTTGACCTTGAACTCAGTGACCTCAAACCTCATCAAAAGGTACAGGTCCATGCAAGGTACCTACATGCCAAATATGAAAGGGATCGGTAAAGTATTGAAGGCGCTATGAGAAAATGTAAAAAAGTGACAGAAAATCTATTATTAGCCTCGGTGACCTTGACCCCAGTGACCTCAAACGTCATCAAAAGGTAGAGGTCCATGCAAGGTACCTACATGCCAAATATGAAAGAGATCGGTAAAGTATTGAAGGCGCTATGAAAAACTGTAACAAAAGTGTGACCAAAAATCTATTATTATTAGCCTTGGTGACCTTGACCTTGAACCCAGTGACCTCAACCCTCATAAAAAGGTAGAGGTCCATGCAAGGTACCTACATGCCAAATATGAAAGATATCAGTAAAGTATTGAAGGCGCTATGAGAAACTGTTAAAAAAGTGTGACCGAAAATCTATTATTATTAGCCTTGGTGACTTTGACCTTGAACCCAGTGACCTCAAACCTCATCGAGAGGTAGAGGTCCATGCAAGGTACCTACATGCCAAATATGAAAGATATTGGTAAAGTATTGAAGGCGCTATGAGAAACAGTAACAAAAGTGTGATGGAAGTAAGGAAGGAAGGACAAACTGGCAACTATATGCTTCGCCAAAATTTTATTTCGGGGAGCATGAAAATAATGTGCCATGAATAATACTTGTTTCAGGGATCGAAATTAACACTCGCAAAATGCGAGTGAAAAATACAGATTGAGAGTTAGTTTGAAGCCACTAGAAATTTTTTGCGAGTGAAGAAATAGTGAAAAAAAAGAGTTATATTGCTAAATGCGCTCAATGCTAAACCGCAGGTCAATTAATAGAACGTCCGAATACCCATATGCGGAAGCTCGCACCTTGTATGTAGACTGGTATACTTATAGTTCATATATGCGAATGGTATTGGTACAAAGATAATGAAACAGTCGATTATCCACACATGTTCACTATAAAAGACAAAAAACCTGAACAGTCATGTCGTCGAAGCGAAAAATAACTACACGTAGTTTCTTTTTGCCCACAGATTGAAATAACAATACGAAATATAAAGCAAAGTTAACCGTTGAGTTGAGAGAAAAAAACGGAAAATAAATTCTTCCACGAAAACAGTGAGTAAGTGGGAAAAAGAACTTCATATATAACACCAAAACTTGTGGTTGATGTCATATTTTATTTAGTTTTAATAGTACTAAACTAATGTCCAAACTTGCTTTTATTTATGTTTCCAGCAAAAGTTGCGAGAATGTTTTTTGATTTTGTGAGCTGGTATTTAAGCTGCTCGCAATGTTTTGCTAGTAGAAAGAAAAGTTAAATTCGAGCCCTGTGTTTAATAGGCCCTGTAAACAATATTAAGTGTTAAAACATTTCCCAAGGTCACACTACACCCACCTGGTTTCCAGGGGACAGGTCAATAACGTGCCTCAGTATGATGTCTATGAGGACCTCAAGGTCACACTACACCCACCTGGTCTCCTGGGGACAGGTCAATAACGTGCCTCAGTATGATGTCTATGAGGACCTCAAGGTCACACTACACTCACCTGGTTTCCAGGGGACAGGTCAATAACGTGCCTCAGTATGATGTCTATGAGGACCTCAAGGTCACACTACACTCACCTGGTTTCCAGGGGACAGGTCAATAACGTGCCTCAGTATGATGTCTATGAGGACCTCAAGGTCACACTACTCACCTGGTCTCCTGGGGACAGGTCAATGACGTGCCTTAGTATGATGTCTATGAGGACCTCAAGGTCACACTACACTCACCTGCTCTCCTGGGGACAGGTCAATGACGTGCCTCAGTAAGATGTCTATGAGGACCTCAAGGTCACACTACTCACCTGGTCACCTGGTGACAGGTCAATGACGTGCCTCAGTATGATGTCTATGAGGACCTCAAGGTCACACTACACTCACCTGGTCTCCTGGTGACAGGTCAATAACGTGCCTCAGTATGATGTCTATGAGGACCTTGGCGTCGTTGGTGTACAGAATGCAGGAGGTGGCAGGCTGGCTGTACATGTCCTGCAACATCTTCATCACACTGTTACATGGGCTGGATGAGTCCTCACTTAACCTCACAGGGTCCTCTATGAGAGACAAAATGAGCTGCACTTAGGGAAAACTGGCTTAAAGCATGTAAATAAAGTGTCGTCCCAGATTAGCTTGTGAAGTAAATACAGAATAATCAGGGATGAAACTTTCAGCTTTTGTGAAATTTTTCGTTATTTTTCTTCGTTCTTGTCGTCCCTTATTAGTTTATTATTTTCACTGTATACACATTAAATTTAAAACTGCATGTCAATGGCAACAGTCAAGAACAAATTGCTCAGAATTAATGGACCACTATGAGTACAAATTGTGTCTTTCAAATGTGCACGCAATGGTGACAACAAATTATATCTAAAAATTCAATTTATTACTTAAGTAATGTAGTATACACTGATCATATTTTTTATGGTACTCAAAATTGAAAAAATTCACTGGCACATTACTTGAAAATAAGCAAATCAATAAATGTAGAAATTGTCTTTGGCATATCTGCATTTCATAGCGATAAAACATTTCATCATGCAATTTCATCGCTTCAAAAATGTGGTAGTTTGATGTACACACTTTAAACATTTTATATTACAGCCATGACTATGAATTAATTTTAGGGCACATAACTAAAAACAAATGCACATGCAACTGCTGTCTCCCATGTCTGCTCTTTATGGTGATGGAAAGTTTAAACAAGAACACTGCTTAATGTGTGCAGACCGCTCATCTATTTTTCTTTTTAAAGGTGAAGGGACCTATCTCAATACTTCAATCTAAAAGAGGGGAGGGGGGAGATGGAGAGGGGTGTATAGTGTAGGGGTGTGGTCATTTATAACATTATCTTTCAAAAAAGAAAATCTTTTGTTTGGGGGGAGGGGAGGGGAGATTCTTGGGTGGGATGGTTGAACAGTCTTTCAAAAATAAAATAATAAAAATAAATATTTGTGTTTATTTTTTAACAATGTTTAAAAAAAAATTGGGGGGGGGGGAGGGTTATGGGGGGTGGAGAGGGAGGTATAGTGTGGGGAGGGGTCATTTATTAGATGATCTTTCAAAAAAAAAGAAAAACAAGACAAAAACAAATCGGGGGGGGGGGGGAGGGAATTCTGCAGTGGGGCTTTTTTTTTGGGGGGGGGGATTCTTGGGTGGGATGGTTGAACCGTCTTTCAAAAATAAAATAATATAAATAAATATTTGTGTTTCTTTAACCATGTTTCAAAAAAATAAATTGGTGGGGGGGGGGGGGAGGGGGTTGAGAGGGGGGTATAGCGTGGGGTGTGGTCATTTATCAGATGATCTTTCAAAAATAAGAAAAACAAGAAAAACAAAAATTGAGGGGGGGGGGGGGGGGGGGGGGGGTTCTGGGGTGGGGCATGGGGGATGGTTTGGGTGGAGTCTATTGTGGTTTGTCAGGTAAGTGTTGCTTTGCCAATGTATGAATCAAATCTGATCATAAATAAAGAAGTTATGGCAATTTTAGCAAAATTTAATACTTTGACCTTGAGAGTCAAGGTCATTCAAAGGTCAATGTCAAAATCAACTTGCCAGGTACAGTACCCTCATAATAGTAAGAAAGTATTTCAAGTTTGAAAGCGATAGCCTTGATACTTTAGAAGTAAAGTGGATCTAAACACAAAATTTAACCAAATATTCAAAGTTACTAAGTCAAAAAAGGGCCATAATTCTGTGAAAATGCCAGTCAGAGTTACATAACTTTGCCTACACAGTACCCTTATGATAGTTAGTAAGTGTTGCAAGTATGATAGCAATAGATTTGATACCTTAGGAATAAAGTGGACCTAAACACAAAACTTAACCACATTTTCAATTTTCTATGTATAAAAGTGGCCATAATTCTGTCAAAATGCCAGTCAGAATTACATAACATTGCATGTACAGTCCCCTTATGATAGTTAGTAAGTGTTGCATGTATGAAAGCAATAGCTTTGATACTTTAGGAATAAAGTGGACCTAAACACAAAACTTAACTAAATTTTCAATTTTCTAAGTACCGGTATCTTACTTTGACTGCCAAGTCCCCTCATGACAGTAAGTAAGTGTGCCATGTTTAAATGCAATAGCTTTGACACTTTGATATGAGAAAAGTGGACCTAAACACAAAACTTAACCGGGCGCTGACACAGAAGCCGACGCTCAGGTGATGACAGTAGCTCATAACTTTTTTAAAAAAAATAAGTGAGCTTATAAAATCACTATAGCAATGTACTTGTTTTTTCAATAAACTTATATTGTTCTATGCGGACTGACTGATTGATCAATCCACATACCTATTGAATGACTGGAATATAACCCTTTTCATAGTTTATCACAAATGTTATTTCTCTCAAAAGCATAGGGCACACACCAATTTCTGGTTACATACCATCCCTATTAAAGAGCAGGAGTATTTTCTCTGAGAACACTTTCACAGTCTTCCTTTCCTCCATCACCTGCAGGACTAGGTTTTTGCTGGGCACATAAAAATGGAGGTTGAAGGCTAGCACAAGATTTACGACCAAATCACTGAGTTGATCTTCGTGCTCTCCCGAGGCAGGGTTTTCGATGTTGTTGAAAAGAAACTGAACAAACTCTGCGTTCAGGTGATCTGAAAAAACAACAACTTTGAACAGTTATATACTTACCGGCAATCAATTCTAATGCTTCAGGATTTTAAGCATAATTTTTTCTACATTTTTCCTTTTGATCTTACTTTTACTCACTTTTAAAAGCCATCTTTTTGTCCATCATTTGTTCTTGTACACTTGAAAGCCCAACTTGTTTGAACAATTGCAACCAAAAAGCCGAAAAAGTATATAGTCCATTGAAATTTATCTAACATAGTATAGAGAAATAACACTAATACAAGTACACCGCAACATAATGCATGTTCACAATTTCTCTCATCTTCGTGTATCAAAAAGCTAATTAGGTTGGAGTGTTGGGACACACTCCAGGTCCACACATAAAGCAGCCCCAGGCCCTGCAGGACCTAATAAAAGTTTCAACACACAGCAGTTCTTGAAATCAGATTTATTGATTGTTGGAATACATACTGGACAATCTTCAATAATATAGCCTTTGATTTCTGAAAAAAGTGAGGTAGTTATTCTTTTAACAAAAATGAGTCAATCAGTCACAGACAGAATTTAACAAGAAACCGTCGGAGACGGGTGATGCTCCCCAAAGGTTCTTTTTGTCACAATATTGCACTATATATTCAGATAAAAGGAAACGTCTTGAGGGCACAGTAGTTGGGGGGACAAGAATTTTTTTATATAAAATTTCAAAGAGCCATAACTCTGTGAAAATCATCCGACCAGAACCCGCTGATAAAATGCACATCTCCTCTTGGTAGTGAAGCTTCCCATAAAGTTTCATTGAATTCCGGTCATTAGTTGCTGAGAAATAGCCCGGACAAGAATTGCACTATATGTGCACTTAATGGAAAATTTCAAAGGGCCTTAACTCTGTGAAAAATCATCCGACCAGAACCCGCTGATAATATGCACATCTCCTCTTGGTAGTGAAGCTTCCCATAAAGTTTCAGTGAATTCCGGTCATTAGTTGCTGAAAAATAGCCCGGACAAAAATTGTGCACGGACGGACACACGGACGGACAGACGAAGCGGCGACTATATGCTCCCCCCAAAATAAATTTTGGGGGAGCATAAAAATGAGTAAATTACAAGATACCATGCAAACTGGCTGGCACTGGTTCCCCTGTTGAAAATATCATTGACAACAGCAACGCTACATAGCTGCTACGCTGGCAGTCTGAAAAACACACACATATATATATATATATAGCTTGGTATGAAAACAGCAATGCAACATAGCTCCTATAAAAATTTCCCCCAAATTGAAAGACAAGACCAACAAAATGTTGGCGTTTCATTTATCAACAAAAAATTGGTCTTACTAGATAAAGTGTTAGTTGTTTATGTAACTGCATAAAACAAATAAATATCAGAGCAATTCAATACAGATCCACTCTACATTTTTTCATGTTCTTTAACACTTTGCCGTCACCTGTGCATGTTCTCCGAGACAATGCCTTTTCAATTAATACAATTACATGTAAACCTCTGTATTTAAGCTTGAATGAATCAAAAGGCCTATTAAAAACACTCGAGTCTGAGTATAACCAGAACTAAGTATAATTGGGGGAGATCTCAAGAATGCTCCCACAGTCAGGATCTTATCAGTGACCTCGCGGTCTCTAAGTGGACACCATATCAACAACTCAACGGCAAGCTTAATACAATTTTATTAAATGTCCCATTTAAATGAGCAATGGGTCATAAAAAAACATGGTGCACATAAGCCATGTAGTGGTTGTTTACAATAATCTAAATACAATTGAAACTTAGATGTTAACACAAACAACTAAGAGTCCAATATTTCTTCTTCGGATATAGCATTTCCTTTGCATTTTGTATACAGTGTAATAACATCTTAAGAGACTTTATCTTATAAACAATCGGATTTCCTTTTTACTTTGTACACAAAAAGAAACAACTATTGTCCGAATTCCAGAGCTATGACTATCAAATAAGTTATATGCAGTGTTTCAAGATTCAGAGCCTTGCTCTGGTCAAAAAAGCTTAATGCATGTGCATAAAGTGTTGTTCCAGACAACACTTTCTGCTTACACTTAAATTACGTTTAGAAGAGACATCCTTTTAAACAAAAACTACCATAAAAGGCCTGCACAGGCTAATATGGGATGACACCTTATGCACATGTGTAATGCCCTGTTTTCCCAGATTTATTTAACTGCCACTATCAGCGGTTGTACCAGCAATATTCAATTCTGTGGTGAGTACACTGGGCTTAATGCATGTAAGTAAAGTGTAGTCCAGGATAAGCTTACTTTCTGCTTATACTTTTTTTTCAAAATTTTTACTTGAAACAGATTAACTATAAACAGCTGAAAGTCTCATCCCTGATAAGCCTGTGCTAACTGCACAGGCTAATCTGGGACAAAACTTAAGGCTATAGGTTTTTACATGCATTTATCCCCGTTTTCCCAGAGCAGGACACATAAGATCCCATAGCAAGCCACTGTACCTTCAATATTCAGCTGTAGTTCCTTGGCTAGCTCTGTGGTGAGTACAGAACACAGCAGTAGTGTGATCACTGGGCCCTTCTTGTCCAGCGTGCACATGGCCCCAAACACTTGCAGCAGCAACAGGCGCAGCTTTAACCGGGTCTCCTGTTAGAGATATTATAGCCTTGTTCTGGAAAAACTTGACTCAATGCATGTGTGTAAAGCTTTAACCTACACTAGAGTTTTGTTTGAAAGAGACCTCCTTTCAACTTAAAATTCCTTAAAAGCTGAAAGTGTCTTCTGTCGGTTTAGACTTAACAGGCTAATCTGGGATGACACTTACATGCATTAAGCACAGTTATCCCAGAATGCTGCTCATAATTACATGGAAGTGTCCAGATAAAGTCCATTACATGGAAGTGTCCAGATAAAGTCCATTACATGGAAGTGTCCAGATAAAGTCCATTACATGGAAGTGTCCAGATAAAGTCCATTACATGGAAGTGTCCAGATAAAGTCCATTACATGGAAGTGTCCAGATAAAGTCCATTACATGGACGTGTCCAGATAAAGTCCATTACATGGAAGTGTCCAGATAAAGTCCATTACATGGAAGTGTCCAGATAAAGTCCATTACATGGAAGTGTCCAGATTAAGTCCATTACATGGAAGTGTCCAGATAAAGTCCATTACATGGAAGTGTCCAGATAAAGTCCATTACATGGAAGTGTCCAGATAAAGTCCATTACATGGAAGTGTCCAGATAAAGTCCATTACATGGAAGTGTCCAGATAAAGTCCATTACATGGAAGTGTCCAGATAAAGTCCATTACATGGAAGTGTCCAGATAAAGTCCATTACATGGAAGTGTCCAGATAAAGTCCATTACATGGAAGTGTCCAGATAAAGTCCATTACATGGAAGTGTCCAGATAAAGTCCATTACATGGAAGTGTCCAGATAAAGTCCATTACATGGAAGTGTCCAGATAAAGCCCATTACATGGAAGTGTCCAGATAAAGTCCATTACATGGAAGTGTCCAGATAAAGTCCATTACATGGAAGTGTCCAGATAAAGTCCATTACATGGAAGTGTCCAGATAAAGTCCATTACATGGAAGTGTCCAGATAAAGTCCATTACATGGAAGTGTCCAGATAAAGTCCATTACATGGAAGTGTCCAGATAAAGTCCATTACATGGAAGTGTCCAGATAAAGTCCATTACATGGAAGTGTCCAGATAAAGTCCATTACATGGAAGTGTCCAGATAAAGTCCATTACATGGAAGTGTCCAGATAAAGTCCATTACATGGAAGTGTCCAGATAAAGTCCATTACATGGAAGTGTCCAGATAAAGTCCATTACATGGAAGTGTCCAGATAAAGTCCATTAAATGGAAGCGTCCAGATAAAGTCCATTACATGGAAGTGTCCAGATAAAGTCCATTACATGGAAGTGTCCAGATAAAGTCAATTACAGCTTTGGAATTATGAACCAAAAGAGGGCTTTAATTAACAAAAAGAGTTTTTAATTTAATTTGTTAACATCACGTGCCAATAAAGTACACTTAACACAAAATTATTTTCAGCTTCTCCAATTAATAATCAATTTGTCCTTTTTCAGCATATTTTAATAAAAAATGCAATATGTTTTCAACTTTTTTTAAAAAGCAAGTCTAAGTTCTAACACAATAAGTTAAAACTCCTTCCAAGCTACAGAATAAATAACCTTTCATTTTAAAACACAATAGCTACGACAAGTGTTTTAAAAAATCACAAACATAAATAAAAGAGTTTTACTGCTAAATATATGATAACTACTCAAAATTTATATTATTTTGATTGACATATTTAGAAGTGTTTATACATGTAGTTATTCAAATTATCTAAGAGAAGAATAATATTGCACTTTCCCATGTGGAAAAATACATTTATGTTTACTCACCATTTGGTAATATTGCACTAAATGATGAATGTTTTCATAGCTATCAGAGGCCAGGGCTCTGAGTGACACAGAAGTCTTGGCATTCTCCTGAAAACGTAACAACTATTTAGCAACGTAAGACACAAAGATGATCAAACAATACACCAGTCATGTTTTATGGACACTCTACTGAAACCCAGTGCGTAATGTATTACTAGGAATTTTCAGTTTCCGAAGATACTAAAATGAGCAGCAACATGCGAAAATGCGTCCTATTCTATATTGACCAATGAACAAACAGACTAACAGTGACTCCATAGCACCTGTGTTCAACATTTGTTAGACCCAGTATACATTTTTTCTAGATTCCAAAAAAGGGCCTAACCTTCCATTCTTGAGAATAATTAATCAACAGATACATGTAGTATAAGGGTAAGGTAAATTTATAATTTGAATAATCTGCATGATCTGCAAGCTTTTATCCTGAAGGGCTTGATAGATTTGTCTTTATGAGTCTCATACTGGGTCAGCACAAGCTAATCTATTGCGAAACTTTGCGCACATGCATTAAGCCCCACAAAACCATACCAGTATGGAGAGCATGTCAAGCAGGCATGTCGAGATGGTGCCCTCATCCTCATGCAGGGCCCAGCTCCTCTGCTGGGAGTCGTCCTTGCAGGCTGTCAGCTGGGAGAACAGCTCACACAGGCGCTCATAGTCAGAACTGGCCTCCTCTACAGACACTGAAGCCTTCACCACTGACTGCATGGGGGGATAGAACTTTATAACATGAGCCTCACTCTGAGAAAAAGGAGCTATAAGTATGTGTGTAGAGTGTTGTGCAAGATTAGCCTGTGCAGTCTGCACAGGCTTATCAGGGACGACACTTTCCGCTTTTATGGCATTTTTATTGTATGCAGAAAGTATCTTTTTAGCAAAAATCTAGTTAAAGTGGAAAGCATTGGCTGTGATTAGCCTTTGAAGACTGCACAGGCTAATCTGGCACAACACTTTACGCACACGCATTAAACCCTGTTTTTTCCCTTAGGTTGGCTTTCATATTATACAAAGTAAAGCTTTGAAGATTTTTTGTCAATAACATTAAGGTTATATTATGAGCTGTTTCAGAGGATACATATTCTTTGAGAATTAATTGCATGACATTATTTTTTGTTATTAACACAAATATACAAAATTAAAATTGAGGATTTATCGACAAATATAGGTAAAATACTAAGTTGTTTCATTTGCCTTGAAAAGCATATTATAAAAGTAGTATGAAAGGCTCCCTTGCAAACAAAGTTCATGACCTCATTTAATACACATAAGGTTCAAAGGGAGAGCTTTTGTTAAATCTTATACAAACAATAGTTTTCAATGACCAGAATAGATCACAGAACTGTGTCTTTAACATCCTTATTAAGATCTCAATAAGACAATATTATGTATATGGTACATTGAAAATTACCTCCTCAGTTGTTTTATAAATCCTGTTGATAACTGAAGCAATTTCTGGAACATGTTCAGAAATCATTCTCAACACCGTTTCAACAGCTACACAAGATTTCTTGTAGCTAATGCCTGTACTTTTCCTGACTTCCTCAATCAAAGTGCTACCAAGGTGACCAGAAATCTCAACATTTTCATCTACAACCCTACCACCTCCACATAATATTCCATCTGTCTTCAGTTTGGAGGGTGATGGAATGGGACTTGAAGCAGTGTCAATAGAGTCCACTGCAGATTTCACATTCATGTCCAAATTGTCTTTGACTGTTTCTAAGTTTTGACAAGTTGATGCAAAATGACTGGAAGTACTGTGTTTGGTAGATTTACTCGTTTGTTCTTTGTGTTCATGTTCTGTAACTCTTGCTGATACATCAGTATTTAAGAGTTGTCCCCCTTCTTGGGTTTTTATTTCATTCACACTGGTGGGTGGGGGAGGGGCAGATCTTTTTACTGATTGACGTTTTGGTTGCACAGCTGAAATTAACAAATTTCAAGTATTTAAGAGGTTAAATTAATATTACACAATATGGCATTGCTAGCTTTAACTCGGATAAAACAAGATCACAGCCATTTGTTAAAATATTGAGTTGATTTGGTGTTCTCCAAATTCAAATTGCTTGAACATATACACAAGTTCAATGTATTGTTCTTTCTAAGTACCTATCAACAAGTCATTGCTTCCTAAAATGCACAAACTACTTCAATTTATTACTTAACCATAATTGTTTCATGAATTATTCCATTAATTTATCCATGATATTTGTTATAATTTTTACATCAAATGATCCTAGTGTGTGCAGAGCAAAAAAATTATTGTCTACATCAGAGATGTGAGAGGAAAGCGGACAAGGACAACGAGCGAGGCCGGGTATTGTAATGCGCATTGGGGGTTAGGGGTAGGGTTAGGGGTCGGGTTTGGGTTAGGGTTAGCATTAACCCTAACCTTAACCCGACCCCTTACCCTAACCCTAACCATAACCCAGGGTTATCTCCCCTATACCAGGCCTCGCTCGTTGTCGTTGTCACTTACCCGATGTGAGATGATGTACTACTTAATGGCGAAAGGGGATCTATGGTATATTTCTCAGTCTTGAAGTCTTTAAAACTTTTTTCATAGTTTTCATACTGTATAATTTCAGTCATTACTTCAGTCCTTAGACAAATACCACTAAGGGAAAACATCAGTTAGTGCATACAATTTATTGTATACCGGTAGTCTTGAAGCAAATTAAGCATACAATTTAATTTATTAATTAATTGAATTAATCAAAGATTCCAATAAAAAACCAAATAATATATTTGAAAGGTTATGCTTTTTACCCTCTTGATGCCCAGCTTGTGAGTTATGCAATACATTTTGTCTGTGTTCTGTTAATTTTCTGAAACAAAAACAGATTAAAATTATGTTTGGTTGGTGTTGATAAAAGTGATGCTTTCATCAACCATGTAACACTATTGTAACAAATGCCATGGGTATGTGAATGAAATGCTTTTCATGAATGAATTACGTTAATTCTAAAGTCACTTAAACTATTCATTGAAAAGTTTATAAATACCATAATCTTCATCAATTTACAGACCACATTTACTACACTCAATGGATAGGTACTAAATCGGTTTACAGATATAAGTAAAAGGGTACTTGTTCATCTTGCTTATCTTACAAAACAATATTGTTGTCAAAAGTCTCATACAAATGCAAAACAAAGTACTGAACTTTATGGTTATATATAGTTCTCAGTTCAATAGCACAACAAGGGCTGTTTGTAAAACATGCATGCCCCCCATATGGGCTGTCCGTTGTAATGGCAGCCATTGTGTGAATACGATTTTTGTCACAGTGACCTTGACCTTTGACCTAGTGACCTGAAAATCAATAGGGGTCATCTGCGGGTCACGATCAATGTACCTATGAAGTTTCATGATCCTAGGCGTATGCGTTCTTGAGTTATCATCCGAAAATCATTTTACTATTTCGGGTCACCGTGACCTTGACCTTTGATCGAATGACCTCAAAATCAATAGGGGTCATCTGCGAGTCATGATCAATCTACCCATGAAGTTTCATGATCCTAGGCGTATGCGTTCTTGAGTTATCATCCGGAAACCATTTTACTATTTGTGGTCACTGTGACCTTGACCTTTGACCTAGTGACCTCAAAATCAATAGGGGTCATCTGCAAGTCATGATCAATCTACCCATGAAGTTTCATGATCCTAGGCGTATGCGTTCTTGAGTTATTATTCAAAAACCATTTTACTATTTCAGGTCACCGTGACCTTGACCTTTGACCTAGTGACCTCAAAATCAATAGGGGTCATCTGCGAGTCATGATCAATGTACCTATGAAGTTTCATGATCCTAGGCCCAAGCGTTCTTGAGTTATCGTCTGACAACCACCTGGTGGACGGACCGACAGACCGACCGACCGACCGACAGACCGACATGAGCAAAGCAATATACCCCCTCTTCTTCGAAGGGGGGCATAAATATATATAATATCATTTAAGAATTTATAAAGAATTTCCATTAATTATCATGTTTGATTAATATATATTTCTTTACCATACTATTAAATTACTCTGGCTAACTACCTTGTGTTGTTGTTTTTTTTGAAACTGACAAATGCTGTTGATTGGTGAATATACAAAACTAAATAAAAACTTATTTCATTATTACTTGAGATTTTCTCTCTGTATGTGTGTGTACTGACCACCTTTGCTACTAGCTTCATAATGTATCATCTCCAGTGCCCTATCAATGGATTTCAGGATCTCAGCAAGTTCTACCTGCATTGCACAAAACAACAATTGAATCATTGAAGGAACAACCATTAATATCAATAGTTCATTATGATGAAACATTAGGTCACTGGTGGAAATTAACATCACACAGAGCACAATGTTTTCCAGAAAAATTTGAGAAGCAAGTTATATTTTCAAAGTAGCCCGCGACTAAGCAATAAAATGGGTGTATTTGCAACATTTGTATTGATACTTTGGGGAAAGTAGCCGGCATCTAGATTGAATGTAACCGGTGAAATCAGCGGCTGCCGGTGCTTCTGGAGAACACTGAGTGCATGTAGTTTCTTTGGACAAAATTTCAGCAGCTCTAGTGATGACATAAGATTATTGACACCTGTTCATGCATATTTTGAGATTGTAGTTAAATCTGTGGTGCTAATTAGCGAACTTTGATGATATAATCATAAACAAAAAAGTTGTATTGTTGTAAGTTCCATGTAGCTTGTTGTTTTTCTATTTAGCTCTCAAATGTCGCAACTTAAAAGATGACCAGTATTTTACCCAGGACATCCAAATTGTTTTATGATGAAGTATGCCTGGTAGGCTTAGTTAGGCTCGATTGGTCATTGTCGGCTCGGGTACATCTTATATGTACCCTGGGTACTCTTAAGTATACTTACATGAACCCTGGGTACGGTAAATATATACTCAAACGTACCCGGGAATTAAAACTCTAAATTGATCATTGTCCGCATTTAAAAACAAATTAATTATGTTCACATTTATGGCAATTTTCTGTTAAATGGCCACTATATAATCGAAACTCATACTCAAAAAGCATGTTGATTCAGTTTTTTTAAAAGAGAAGTTTGTTTAAGATAAACAATATCATTTTTAGGTAATCGGTAACGCATTTTACGACATCGGATTTTGGACGGGAATACAACTCCGGTACAGTCTAATATCAACCGGGTACGTTTTAGTATACTTACCATACATGGGGTACATGTAAGTATACTTAAGAGTTCCCAGGGTACATGTAAGTAGTACCCGAGCCGACAATGACCAATCGAGCCTTAGGTACATGTAGGTGAGCCCCAACACCAGTGTTCTCCAGCAGTGATTTTTTTCACCCAATTGGGAACGGGTCCAGTACCTATGCCATTGGGAATTTTTTGAGTCGTGAAATCACCAAATTGGGAAAAAAACGAGTCGCGAAATCTTCCAATTGGGAAAAATCAGTTTGTGAATTGTACCAATTGAAGAATGGTATTTTAATAACTTTGTTTAACTTTTGCCAGCTTTAAATGACACAGTAAAGAAACATAAACTTTTATTCACAGTCTTGCACAGTCTCTCTCAGACACCCCCAGGCTGCATAGCCTTATCAGAGCACTAAGTGTGCCTTGTCCGTGTCTGTTTCGTTTGTCTGTGCAGACTGAT
The DNA here is from genome assembly GCF_020536995.1 of Dreissena polymorpha. Classification (NCBI taxonomy): domain Eukaryota; kingdom Metazoa; phylum Mollusca; class Bivalvia; order Myida; family Dreissenidae; genus Dreissena; species Dreissena polymorpha. Next base: position 31,441,445 of record NC_068367.1, read on the forward strand.
GAACTTTTTACAAAGCCAAAATTGCTTAAGGATTTGCTTTTGACTTCACTAGGCTTTCATTTCTTTCTGTAATACCGGTACTTACTATTGTGACTCATGGCGAATATTGCCAGAAGTGTAAGAAAATTTGGACTGGTTTATATTTAGCAATAACATACACGTATTTAATGTACAAATGTAACATTAAATGTTTAAACCAGTCAATGAGTGAGAAGTCAAATCGGCCGCAAGTTAAAATGGTCTCGAAATACGTCAAGTTGGCGTTTTCGGGGATTATTTACTCGATTTTGATTGGGATTTTTTGGAAATTGGGACGGGTCCGGTTCATTTTGGGAACGGGTCCGTAGGTCATTGGGAACGGGTCCGTTTACTGACCAGTCCAAAGAAGGAAAAAATCACTGTCTCCAGGAAGCATCGGCACCTGGCTATTTTACCAGTTACATTCAAACTTGATGCCTAATACTTTGCCCCAAAATATCAATTGAAATGGTGCAAATACACCCGCTTTATTGCTTAGAACTTACTTTGAAAATATAACTGGCTACCCAAATTTTTCTGGAGAACACTGCCTAACAGTCAACACCAGGCAAACTTTACCCAGGAGAACACAAATCAATAATGATAGTTTCACTATATCTTAAAGGGCATTATACCATCTTTTGCCCCCTGGGGCATTTGAATTTTTTAAATAAATAAATATGTAATTACCGGTACTATCTTATTCATCTGTATCTTTCAGACGCTTGACATGATGACATAATATTGTAGGCGTGTCTAATATAACAAACTTAATATTATCTAAGAGATATATGCCTGTAAATTCTTACTCTGCCATATAGATATTGATATTGTCTTTGACTGACATTCCAAGCGTATAAAGTTTTTTAATATAAACCATTTTCAAACAAACGAAACAAGGCTCTAAAGTGATTTACAGTTGCCCTGTCTCTTGCTAAGTGCAATAATTTGCCATTTACTATATAAAATAGCATTCATTCCGTAACAATGCGAACATTAATACACGTGCCCCAAAAAGAATGCCTAGCCCCATTTTCTTGTAGCTTGGAGGCCCCTGAATAAAACCCACTTCTGGGGAACACACTTGATCCCCTTGAGTAGCATTGTTTTCAATACAGACAAAAAATTTGTCACTATATATATACAACCGTCTTCTGCCCAGGGTAATTTGCCATTTACGATATAAAATAGCATTCATTCTGTAATAACGCGTTCCGTAATAACGCGAACATCAATACACTTGCCCTAAAAAGAATGCCAAGCCCCATTTTCTTGTAGCATGGAGGCCCCTGAAGAAAACCCACTTCCAGGGAAAACACTCCCCTTGAGAAGCATTGTTTTATATACATAAATAAAAATCGTCACTATATATATACTACCGTCTTCTGCCCCGGTTGATTTGCCATTAACGAAATAAAATAGCATTCATTCCGTTATAACGGGACCATTAATACACTTGCCCCAAAAAGAATGCCAAGCCCCATTTTCTTGTAGCATGGAGGCCCCTGAAGAAAACCCACTTCCGGGGAATAAACTCCCCTTGAGTAGCATTGTTATAAAGTCAGAGATAAAAGTCGTCACTATATATATATATACTACAGTTCTCTGCCCTGGGTGAGAAGGCGGTAGTTTATATAAGAAATTCACTCTTTCTGTCTTTCTTAACTATGTTTTGATTATTATTTCTGGGCAAGTGTCTTAATGTTCGCGTTATTACGGAATGAATGCTGTTTTTTTAAATATTCTTTCTGTCTTTCTTATATACTACTGTCTTCTGCCCTGGGTGAGAAGATGGTAGTATATATAAGAAATACACTCTTTCAGTCTTTCTTAAATATGTTTTGATTATTATTTCTGGGCAAGTGTCTTAATGTTCGCGTTATTACGGAATGAATGCTTTAAAAAAAATAAAATTCTTTCTGTCTTTCTTATATACTACTGTCTTCTGCCCCATGTGAGAAGACGGTAGTATATATAAGAAAGACACTGTTTCTGTCTTTTTTAAATATGTTTTGATTATTCTTTCTGGGCAAGTGTCATTATGTTTGTGTTATTACGGAATGAATGCTTTTTAAAATATTACTTCTTTCTTTCTTATAACGTTGACTATTGGTGACGTCAGTACGTTATTGTTATTCTGAAAGATCGTTTGTTAACACATTGTTATTATAATACTACCGTTTTATAATAGCACGTGACTTATATTACACACGCCTTCTATATGGCGTAATCATGTCAAGCGTCTGAAAGATACAGATGAAAAAATAAGTACCGGCTACATAATTTTTTAATTTTCAATAAAATGTCAAATGCCACGGGGGACAGAACACAGGATAATGTCTCTTAAAGACGTCATCGAATATTAAACTGCAAAAAAAGCACTCAACGAAAAAATTACAATCAACGTACTACGTCCTTAACCACATAGTTTTTTGGAATGTATCCGACTTCTCCGAAACCATTTTGGGCCAAGTACCAGTCTTGTTGAGAAGTGTCAAGCACGGTGAACTGATCGCCCGTTTGAAAGGACAAATACTTTTTCACGTCAGTTTTATAATCATACAACGCACGATACATCGTAGAAAAAATAATCAGAACAAAGACATAAATCAATGAATCATTGCAAAAATTGACAACCGGTGCATCTGCCAAAATTGGCGAGCTTGATTGTGCGAATTGCTGTCATAACCGATTAAGCGGTTACTTCCCATTAACAATTATTTTTTAAAGCAGGTAGCTGGTAATACAAAAGTCTGCAGTAATCTACCAAAATCTATTTAAATAAACCACAACATATATATTTTAAAGTTATATTAATTGTATGTTTGGATAATATATCTTAAAATGATAACAAGCAATTAATGTATTTATTGTATTCATCGTATACATAAACAATCAAGTATAAAACACACGAACAATTGTGCATCGATTGGCGATTCTTCAAAATGTGAAAAAGGAGAAAACTAGATACACAAAACCAGAACTCATATTTTATTATTATTTGCAACGTAAACTATTTGTATAAACATCCCTGCAATGAAATACAATGTCAGCACACTTGTCCAAAGCACATAACGGTGTATTATTCGTATATATAATCATGGCCAGTGAGCACAGTTGCCATTACCGTAACGATAAAAAGTCTTATTAAATTTAACAAATTTGTTTTAAATAACTCATTATCAACTTGCATATGCTAGATTTTAATGTTTCTTCATAAAATTCTAAATTCTATCAGAAAACTTATGTTTAGTTAAATAGTTTTTGGGTAAAAAATCATGCATTTTTAACATTTTGATTGAAAATAAAACTAATAAAAAACGATAATTTGAAAAATTCTAGCTAAAGTTTAGAATTCTTGAAACAAATCTTATTGTTCACACAATTAATGTCATGTAACCAAAATATATTTCTATGCGTACTACGGGATTTATTGGGAAATTATGCGATAATGACTTAGTATTACGGACATGACGCGAACGTTGCGATGATGACCATTTATTGAGACTGCACATGGTAATTTTAATACAGCGCTTTCAAACACACTTTTACCGGTATTATAAACCAATCAGAATATTTCACAGATAATCACCAATCTGAACAAAAAAGAATCACTGGATATTGAAAATATTTTAACATAGATTATCACAATATAAAAAAACAATCTGCCAAGACTCTTGTTTTCAAATCGTAAACACCATTTTGAAATGTACACTTAGCATATCAATATGTAACCTTTTTATTATATATTGTATAATGCAATTAACATGGCATATTGCGTTGCGAACATTACCCATTAAAATCAAATGAAACAAGCAAACTGCAAACGACATAGAAAAGCAATAACATGTACGTTAAAAAAGCGACTTCATATGCAATTATCGAATCATAAACTTTTACATTCAAATACATTCTAGCAGTGATTATATTCACCAGAATTTGTTTTATGAAAAAAAAAATTCGTCTTTGCCTTTACGCAGAAGATAACAGTTGGAAACCCATAAATCTTGTCTTGAAAAAGGAAAATAATTAGTCGAGTTTATTTTCTTTAACTTTAGCCCGCCAAACCGATGGGTGAATCTGACAGTGTATTCTAGTATATGTAACCGATGGCGGCTGTATGTCAAGAAGTGTTTCAACCTGGGATTCTGTTATACCACAGTCTGTCTTTACTTAGTGGCCAGAAAAATATGTTGTTGCCTATTTGGTGCATAACGGTAACCTCCAATTTATTCACATCACCATCTAGAATTTCGTCAGGATATCGTTCTCCGTCATATTCCATCATCTTTAAATTATTATGTTGACTCTGAATACCTGAACATTATTATTCATACATACATACAAACACAAAAATATATACAAACTATAAAAAGTTTATCAATGAATATTGCGAAATTCAATTACAAAGCTTCTTAACTACATGACTAAATGTCTTGATATACAACACGGGCGTGTGCTCTACATAAATAATGGTACTTAATTAGTTTGCACAATAACAATGTGTTTCCGCAATACTGTTGTCATAGAGTAAATTAACAAATCCTTATTTCTTTTCAATATCTCATCATACGAAATCAATATCTATCTATTTTAATATTAACCTGAATTCTTTTCAGACAGTTAATACAGTTCAGCTAACAACCTAACCAGTTTTATCACTAAACCTATTACACGCATGATTGGTTCGCGGCGTTGGTCAAGTGGCAAATGCGCGGTTACTTGCGCTTTCCACTTGACCAACGCCGCGAACCAATCATGCGTGTAATAGGTTTAGTGATAAAGCTGGTTAGGTTGTTAGCTGAACTGTATTAACTGTTTGAAAAGAATTCAGGTTAATATTAAAATAGATAGATATTGATTTCGTATGATGAGATATTGTAAAGAAATAAGGATTTGTTAATTTACTCTATGACATACGTCCCCTGTCCATAAAATAAGTCTCCTGACTTACACTTAAACGCAACGCATATACCTCAATACTTCAACGCTAAAATATTATTTATTTATTTTAAAAAATAGTCATACATGAATAATAATATAACGCTGTGTGCATCAAAACGGCTACGGAATGCACGGTTTAGAAAATATGTTTGTCTGATAATATCCTAGATATTACGCACGTTCACGAACTTTAGACATCGCAGACTGCATAACAGTTTAACTGCAACTTCAATAAGAATTATACTATTTGACTAACGACTACAGAAAGCATGTACTATTGCTATCAAAACAGTCTTCCTAATAGTTGTAACAATTACCAACTACTCATACAGCACTAATACATGTTATACAACTATAGATGAGTGAATACTAAGAATACCTCTGTACAAGTGAATACATGATTATAAATGAATTCGATAAAACTAGCGCAAGACTAAATGCACGACATATATATAGAAATAGAGTGCATCGCAACTGAGAGCTTATAATAAAACGATTGATTGCCATCCATTCATAACAACATAAGAATAATAATGGCAATTGAAAAAGTTCAAATACTGTTTAAAATGATTAAAATTCAGTAAAAACTGGTTCAAATATCAGTGCGGCAACAGTTATGTCACAAAGTCGCCTGTCGTCATCCACAGCGGTTTCTTCCGTTTCCGCTGTGATCTGGCAACCGTCTCTTCCTCAACATCAGTGTCTGATCCGGACGCTTCTAATGTTGATGGCGCCTGTTGTTCTTTATGGCACGGTTTTGATGGCTCTAACAACCCATCGGTTACTGTCATAAACGGGAGTAACAGATTCCGGTGTAGCCTCTTAGTCTTCGTAAATCTTGCTCCTTCCCGTTTAACCTCATAAACAGGTGTGTCTGGGTTGGGCTGCGCTACAATCACGTATGGCTGGTGTTCCCAGCGATCGGCCAACTTCTGCTTTCCTCGGAGAGCAACATTACGTACGAGGACAATGTCGCCAGGTTGAAGTCGAGTAGATCTAGCTGATTTGTCGTAGTGCTTCTTGTTCAACAGCCCCGATGACCTAGCATTCTGGCGCGCCCTATCATAAGACTCGCTGAGTCGTTTTCTGAGCTTTGCAACATACTCCGTATGTTGTTTGTCGGCAATGTCTTCCGTAGGAAGCCCTAGAAATGCATCTATGGCCAAACGTGGATGCCTGCCAAACATCAAAAAGTGCGGAGAAAACCCCGTACTTTTGTGATGAGTGGAATTATAGGCATGCACCAATGTTGGAATATAAGACTTCCAATCAGCTTTTTGATGCTCTTCCAAGGTGCCTAACATGCCTAGTAGAGTCTGGTTGAACCGCTCCGTTTCGCCGTTGCCCATTGGATGATAGGGTGTTGTTCTGCTTTTGTCCATACCTGAAATTTGACACAATTCATTGATTAGAGCAGATGTAAAATTCGTGCCTTGGTGAGAATGCAACCTAGCAGGAAAACCATAGTGAACAATAAACTGATCAAACAACACTTTAGCTGTTGTTTTAGCCGTTTGATTGCGTGTTGGATACGCCTGTGCATACCGGCTAAAATGATCAGTAATGACAAGAACGTTTTCAAACCCGCCTTTTGAACGCTCTAACGACAAATAATCGATGCATACGATCTCTAATGGTGCTGTCGTGTCAATAGGCTGAAGTTCAGCGCACTCTGGGCGGCTTTTTCTACGAGTACAGCGACCACATTGTTTCACCTTTTCGGCAACAAACGCATTTAAACCAGGCCAGTAGAATCGCTCCTTCATCAGGCTAGTGGTACGATCCCTACCCTGGTGTCCAAGGTCGTCATGGAGACATCTAAACATATCGTCCCTGAGATGTTCGGGCACAACAATCTGTGTTCGGTCAACATCATTGACCTTCGCCCTGCGATATAGAACACCGTTTTGTACAACCAATTTGTCCCACTCTCTAGCATAATGTTTGCAACTATCCTTCGAAGAAGGTCTATTGCCACTGAGAATGTGACAGACAAGTTCTTTCAGCTGTGGATCATCCGATTGAGCCTTGATCCAGTCCTTGTTAGAAAGACTATATGATTGAAGAAGATCTTCCGGTATATCTTCAGTTGGATCATTCAAAGGTGGCTCATTTCCTGGCGAAACCAAGGTTTGATAAATCGGAATGTTGACCTTTACAGATGTACATAAGGCGCACATGACTGATGGCGAAATACGACTAAGTCCGTCCGCATCGTTGTTGTTCTTCCCCTTCCGATAACGAATGCTGAAGTCGTAAGCTGCCAGAGCCGCGATCCATCTTTGTCCCGTTGCATCAAGCTTCGCTGATGTCGTCACATAGGTGAGAGGGTTATTATCCGTAACAACCTCGAATTTCCCGCCGTACAAGTAGTCATGGAACTTATCACACACAGCCCACTTGACAGCGAGAAACTCGAGCTTGTGAGCCGGATAATTCCGCTCGGCCTTGGTAAGGCTTCTGCTGGCGTAAGCCACTACTCGGTCCTTTCCGTCTTGCTTCTGATACAGCACAGCTCCGAGTCCTGTACCACTGGCGTCAGTGTTCAGCGTGAATGGCAAGGTGTAGTCAGCATACGCAAGGATTGGTGGATTTGACAGCTTCTGTTTTAAAGCATCAAACGCGATTTGTTGGCTGGCTTCCCATCTGAACTTGGGTTTGGGATTTTTCTTTACTGTCTTCTTAGTTGAAGTTCCCAGCAGCAACTCGTTCAGTGGTCTGGAAACGTTTGAAAATCCTTTGATAAACCGCCGGTAGTAGCCAGCAAAGCCTAGAAATTTTCTGACATCTTTTAAATTTTTAGGGACAGGCCAGTTTTGGACGGCTTCAACTTTTTGCGGATCAGCTTGGATTCCTTCTGCTGACACCACATGACCCAAATAAGTTGTTTTGGTCTTAAAAAATTCACACTTTTTAGGGTTAACTTTAAGATTGTATTGTGCAAGACGAGAAAAAACGGAATCTAGTCGATCTAGATGGGAGTCTATGTCCGAAGAAAAAACAACGATATCGTCTAGGTAGATAAAGCACTCTTTCAGATTCAGATCACCCATGCAACGTTCCGTTAATCTCTGAAACGTTGCCGGGGCATTACAGAGTCCAAAAGGCATCCTGGTAGATTGAAAGAAACCAACTCCTGGAACTTGGAACGCTGTTTTCTCCTTATCATCGTCTTCCAATTCAATTTGCCAGTATCCAGATTTTAAATCAATCTTTGAAAAATATTTAGAGCCAGCAAGCATGTGTAGGGTATCCTCAACTTTTGGAATAGCATATGCATCTTTCTTAGTTCTTGAGTTTACGAGCCACGTTGGGCGCCATTGTCGACGTAGCTCTCAGCAAATTTTTGTAAAGGGTTCGTGTGAAGGGCTGTAATTATGACGCAGAACAATATATCAAAGATATATAAGGTGTTAATGTTCTGGCGGTCAAGTGGCAAATGCCTACATTAATCACCATTATTATACAACAATAACAGTAATAGCATTTGTAAAAACATGGCAATATTGTAATCCAATGAATACAATAAATACAGTCAATACAATACATACAATACATACAATACATACAATAAATACAATAAATACAATAAATACAATAAATACAATAAATACAATAAATACAATAAATACAATCAATACCTTACGTTGCATTTAATTAGAACAGAGATTATAACAATACAAAGTTTAAAGTTTATAAATTGATTTATCACTAACCTGTAATAATAACGCAGAACAATATATCAAAGATATATGTGATGTTTATGTTCTGGCGGTCAAGTGGCAAATGCGCGGTTACTTGCGCTTTCCACTTAACAAATCCATATTTCTTTACAATATCTCACTGTTATCTTCTTTTACTTGTTTACTAAACCTTTTTGCGAATTTTTGGGCGATTCAGTGTTGTAGTTCGGACATTTATATTACCTAAAGTAACCGGATTTTTTGCCGTTAGTCGTTGGGGCAGCAGTTCAAGCTTGATCATTAGAGGACGTAACTAGCTTAGTTGCTGAAATTTTGCATTAGCTCAATTTCTTGAATTACACGTTTGTTCCTGGATTGACATTCTAATCCGGAGCGTTTTGGTGTTTGCACTAACCAGCTAGTAACAGTGTTTCGCTAACAGCTGAGCACTTCGAATTTCCTTAAATTAGCCCTGAATCTAAGTATTCAGCAACTTGGCAAACGTTGTAAAGTTTTGTGTTCTGCAATGGACCATTTGTTTAAGGGCATTATTGATTGGTTCATAATTACTATTTGGTCATAGTTGACATAGCCTTTCCTTGCGGGCTCGTTTACCCTGTCTTGCAGATGAGATTTTAGTCTTGTTCTGTGGTACGTTAAACATTGCAGAAATTTGTTAACATTTCATTAAAAGTCATGGTATTTTTTATTCGAAGCATTGAACTAATCAGATGTGCTTTTTTAATCGCAACCAAATCTCATGTGGAGCAGTGGTTTCCCCTCTGTTATGTGGACGTGTTTTTAATGACTTCGACTAAGCTTTTTCGTCGTCACTTTCCATTTTCAGATTCTTAGGGTCGTGGCCTTATTTCCATTTCAGGTGGTAAAAAATAACTGACAGTTTGTTTCGCAGTCACTAGTGTATAAACATTTGACCTGTAAACAGCGGCAATTGCTAAATTGACTAACAACATATCAATTGCTTGACGTTCCAAAATGAAGATCCCAAATCATCAATATCGTCAGCATCGTCGTCGTCGTCATAGTTATCATCATCATCAACAACAACATCATCAGTATCAGCATTGGTATTTATGACAGATGAATGAACATCAGTAAACATGTTATCATCATCTTCATAAGCAGCAGCAGTCTTGTCGTTTGCTTGTTTCTGTTCGAAAAACGCCGCACGCCGTTTAGGTTTTTAATATATGCATATTTCGGAGCGAAAAGCGCTAAATATCGATCGCTTTGGGTGAAAACTATCAAGTATCCAATGATAATATAAAAATTATTTTCTTTCAAAAAAAGTTGAAGGTCGCCATTTGCAACCATGAATGAATGATGTACTTTAATACACATTGAATGTCTTCACGGCCAGTGAATTATATGTCAGTAGTTGCAATTTTGATGCAATAAAGGGACTTAATATTAGAAGCCACGCTCATGCAGTTTGGCGATTTGTTTTGTATTCAGTTAAAACAAAATCTATGAAAATGCAGTATTGTATTAATTATTATCTGATGCACTAATTTGACTACATGTTGTATTTTCATTCAATTACTATGATTATTTTAAAATTTAAGAACAATTGTAGACGATTTAAGTCTTTAAAATGTATAAACATCCTCATTCATTTGTTCTTAAATTTAGATACATACAGGTCTTCACTCCATTTGACCATTAACCGTATGTGAAAGGCCAAACAAGTGGTCCGCTGTGTACATTGAGAAGCGGGATAAATACCATCAGACATGAAAATCTCAAGTTTATCCGACACCCATGGTTTCCTTCTATAAAATCATTTAGCTGTAAGATAAAAAATCTTATACCATAGCTAATTTAAATATACGGAATGAAATGCACGTTCCATATCGACAAAACAACAGTTCAACAGAAAATAAATCTATCGACTATTTAAAACGCTCGTAAAAGGTCATGCAGCTTACCAGAGTAATCCCCCGATAATTACGCACATCGTTCTTTTCATTGTTTAAAAGAACACACGGACGCAATGAATCACTTGAAGTTTGCTATTTTGCTGGCATGAGTTTGAGTCTTTCCGAAAGCGTGTATAGAATAAATTGGCATTTTATGAAATAATTATTGTCTTAACTAATTCATCTATATAACATTGAAAGATAAATATCTGCTTGAAATTATTTAATATGGAACGGTTTTATACATGTCTTTATTTAGGTGAACAACCGTCCACATGCCTTGTGATCACCTTGTGATCACTTTTTGATTTATTTTAAACTTCCCGCCAGTGTAAACGGAACTGCGCAATCTGTGTACGTCGGTGGGTGTATACGTGTAGACCGCTTCAACACAGCAGTAGTTGATAAGGACGCTTATTCTCTTTTGTTAAACAGGTAAGCTCCATTTTCTATAACTTACAATTAAATACATAATTTCAATTGGAAGCAGGTATAAATGAGATCTTCTACCACAAACAACAGTGTCGGAAACGTTTTAAATAACATGTATTTATTGTATTTATTTTACTACGTTTTAAAATCGAAAGTACACATTTGTATAATTTATGATAGGTCTTTGCAAATAAGTATTTTTGTGTTGAGGTCACTTATAAAATAAAAGTAGTATTAGATCTACTATTATATTTCTGTGATCTGCAGTGCATTATTATTAAAAAGTAAACACTGTCAAAATAAAGGCCTATGTCAATGAAAAATATAAAAATGATTTTTTGCGGTTAAAGAATCGTTCAGTAACGTATGACGGGGATCAGTTGCCTTGCTCATATTAAGAGCCAGGCTAATGCAAGCGGTTAAGAAGCACTAATTTATTGTCACATCATTTTGAAGTTAGCTTTATATCACTACTATTAGCTATCGGTACTCCAATACTTATTGCTTCAGCGAATTAAGTTTTGCAAAATTTCTTTATTTGTTGTCTCATTTACTGGACGAGGGGACGATTGTTCGCAGAATCAGTTCATGAACAATAAGCAAATTTATTTTAGCCCTCGCATTTCGCTTCCAATAGACATGTTGTCGATGAAAAAGAAAGTATGAACGTACACACTGTCATATATTTAAGGGGTGTTGCTGCAGTGTTTTTCATCTCATGGATTTTGTTCACAGTTTATATTCAAGTATTACATACTAATACTAAACAAATTAAATAAAATCCTTGGGATATCTGGATTTGTTTTGATTGTGTTTACCATTATATAAAATGTACTTTTCGTTTAAACCGAAAAATCACTCATTGCGTCATAATAACAAATAACTTATTAAATTTGCAACATTAAGATATTATTCGATCAAAGATTCATCAGTCTCATACTATTTAATGAATTTTAACATTACTAATAAAATGGAGGACACAAGTTAAATATTAAGAAATAGATTTTTTTTAAATAATAATTAATCATTTTAACTTCACCTAAAAAACAGATTTTGATCACTATTTTAACCACATACTTGGCATTATAAAAAGTTTTGACTAATAGAATTCTGCGAAATTGCTCAAATGTCTTCATCTACGTGGTGTCATCATAAAACAAAAAAGTCACCGCACTTTTAACAGATACTAATTTTTCAACAATCACAAGGGTCCAAGTCAAATTCAACAAACTTCAGAAATTTATCAGTCCCAAGTACAGGTATATAGATTGCTTGAAATACTCACTCACATATGACATTATTTGCAATCTTATCTGGTATCATAACATCTTACCAAACAAACAAACAAGAGGGTCATGATAACCCTTAATCGCTCACCTGACTAACCTTGCTACATCAACTTAAATTCTTTCAGACTATGGCTAGCTATATCATGACGTACAGATGGGCCAAATTTCAGGACCATAGCTAAAGTATCACAAAAATGATTCAATCGAAGTTAATGGTCAGAATTATTTTTGGTAACTTTGCATGACTGTGAGTTACATACATAATGTTTGTTGAATATAACATCTCAATTAGGTCATTTTAAATCAAACATAATGCAGAATAAAAAAATCAAACATAATGCAGAATAAAATGAGATGTAACACATCAACTCGAAAGAATTCCAAAACGTTTACGGCTGACCTTCTTCGCATAGTTCACTAAAATATAAATAAACTAAAGATATTAGTACGTTAAGTAATGAAATCTCTTATTCACATAACATATAGTATAAATAATTCCTTTATCAACTTGATAACTCATACAGTTCATATCAATAAATTAAGTTGCACAAGTGGTCAAAAATTAAAGGTCATCATCATTGTGAATAAGTTCATTTTTAGGAATTGAGTTGAATTATATATAATCCCAGCCCAGATTCAATCAAAATAAACATTCTGACTATATTTCATAAAGATCTGATAAACTGTGACTTCTATCGTCTACAGGAAATTTTACTTTGATTTGGCCAAATGACCTAATTTTTGACCCCAGATGACCCATATACGATCCAAAGTCAGATATTATCAAGATAAATATTCTGATCATATTTCATTAACATCATATAAAAACTATGACTTCTATTGTCTTCACAAGGTTTTTCTATGATTTGACCTAGTGACCTAGTTTCTGACCCCAGATGACCCAAATACAATCCCAATCCAGATTTCATCAAGATAAACATTCTGACTTAATTTCATAAAGATCTGATGGAAACTGTGACCTCTATTGTCTACACAAGGTTTTTCTATGATTTGACCTAGTGACCACAGTTGAAACACTTTTGTTTATGTTAAATTATCATTACTTAAAGAACTTAATGTTTCTTCTGAAAGACATACCAAACAGTTGTCAATATGCTTCAACGCGTGGTTTTGGTCACTTCATTTTTCTACATTGTGTCAGATCTGTATGTACCCTGGCTAACATAGTAACGTCTTCATTACTTATAAGGACACTAACATATACATTTTTTATTCAATATCTTTAACCTGCTCTCCTACAACATCAGGCTCCATTACTTTAGAGCTAACTCCTTCTTCTCTTTCTTTTGCATTTATGATCAGGAACCATGCTGCCCTTAGCCATATGGTTGTCACATTTGTTTCACTTTTGGAGCCAAAACCGTATGCACTGATTTTGCCTTTCAAGTTTCTGATCATAGTTCCTTCGAGTGATCTGCTGTAATAGCATCTTCATGACTCCCGTGTCATATTTGAATTGCCCTTCAAGGCAGCCTATAACCCTGAATATGTATAGTCTGATCGTAATTAGGTTTATGCACCAACAGCAACTGTAATGAACATGAATATTATAATTAACTATATAGTCTATTCTAGTGTATAAACTAAACTTTTGTTTTTTATGTAACTGATCAGAAAAACATAACAATGACGTATAAAAACAATTATGTTTGAAACAACAATTGGTATACACCGTTTCTCTTTAAATTTGGGATTTTCAAAGTTTTGCTCATAGATATTTTTGTCTAACGCTTCTGTCTAATTGAACACATGTGAAAAAAACTTAACATTTACTCTTGCGACAAGACTTTGCAGCTCATCATGTGTATAAACAATGGGGCTTTGTCATAAATACTGTTTGAATATAGAAATATTACAACACAATGTTTTATGGTTTGCTGTTAAATAAATAAAATGTATAGTTATGACAGATTTACCTGTGTCACATTCAGCTTTATTCCTTGAAGGGGTATAAGAAGTAACATCGCCTTCTTTCGGAATCTCATATTCTGTGAGGGACGCACTTTTTGGCAGAATATCGTTTTAGTTGTGTCCTCAACAATCGTATCCGAAACTACCGCTATTGCCCTATGTTGAACATCGTCAGTTGTTTGTCTACCTTCTTTCAACCAGGCCTTCAGTTCTGTGTTAGATCATATACACGGACTCCCAGAGCCTTTGAAAATAGTTGCTGCGGGAGTCCATATAAACTCATTCGTAAACACAACTGCACTTCTCCACAACTGATCAGTGCGCATCACTTAACAGACGTCGTTCTAGAACCTATTTATGAAAGCGATGCATACACTTCAAAACACATAAATTTACCAGAATGGCAATCTACAGAAGTTATCCTTTGCATCAATCCTTTTAAAACACGACAACGTGTCAACACACTCTCCTTGTTGACATTTTTATGTTGACATTTTGGGACAGTGTCAAAATTAAAAAATCGTTATCGACTTATGCTACATCGCAGATAACAAGGCGCAAAATATTGGTGTTCTGCAGCCTAACTGATAACGTTTTTCATGGTAACCGTGGTGACCGAAAGAGAGTACGAAAGAAAAAGATAGCCTTAGCCCTTGCATTAGTGGTCAAATTTTGCACCTTTGGAACAAAGACGACGCTTTGCAATTCTCAGCAACCCTTTAAGTTATGAAGCATAGAGTTGCATTATTGCAACTAGGCCAGTGTATGACAAAAATGCTCGTTGTTAACTTTTTCTTATCCAAATTTATCTTTTTGCGTGGCATCATGAAAAACTAACGTTGTATCAAAGACATTTTTTATTGGGTTGTAATAATAGGCATAATCGGTGTTTCTTTAAATATATCCCCGGTTTAATAAACTGCTGCAACACCCCTTATTAAAACTTTTGCAAAGTATTGCTGTTATGTCGCGTAAAAAATATAGTTTAATAAAATGTTTTCAATTCACAGGCGGGAAGAATAATACGAGTATTATGAAAAATGAGTGTTTGCTTCGTTCGCATAGCATTATTATTGTTGATTTTAAAAATCATGTTTCTTGATTTTGTTATAACTTTTATGGTAATACTTATGTTATAATATTATATATTTTATTTTAGTAAACACGAGTATGGAATCCAAAATGGAAATGTGTGCGTTTTGTTCTGCCGAATCAGTGATGGGGTTTTGTGAAAACTGTAATTGCAAGCTCGGCTCAAACTGCCTTCAAAATCATAAGAAACTTCCAGTATTTGCAGATCACGTTACTTTTACTTTTGAAGATTTGTACCCATGTACCAACGCAGAAAGTGGGTTTATCAAACTTACAAATGAGTTAAAGTTAGAACCCGATTTGCATAATGAAAATTGTGAGATTCATGAAACAGAAAAAACGAGAATGTATTGTGAAAATCACAATGTTGCAATATGTGTGCGTTGTTTACGAATTAATCATAAAGATTGCATAGATAAAACTATAGACCTTCTGGACATTAAACTGGAAGAGCTAAATGTGAGAGAGAGCTTGTCAATTATAGAAGAGTTGGAAGACGAAATAACCAAAACTGAAGATGGCATAGCTGATAATGGTCAAGTGAACGATGATTGTAACTCAACATTTAAGAGAGAAATTGAAACGTTTTTCTTAAAACTTACGGAACAGCTCAGTTTGATGAAAAATCAAGCAGAAGAAGCAGGCTGGGTTAAACATAATCTTAATGGCAATGCACTAATTAAACTTACTGTTGAATGTGAAGATGTAAAGAAGATTGTTAGTGACAAAAAGAGGTTATTAGTGGATTTAGTTAAGAAAAAACAACCAGGGCGTCTTTATGTAGCAATGAGGAGTTTTCTTAAGGAAACACGAGACATAAAAACAAAATTAAGAAATGTCTGCCAGAAAAATCATATTCAAAAGTTCAGTTTTAGGCCAAACGACGCATTGCAACATGTATTTTTCAGCTATAATTCCGTTATAGGTATTTTGCAAGAGGCGGCTACTGGTAGTGATGAATTTCAGGAGTTGGAAGTGCAGGTAAAGAGTAATATTCATGAGTTCAAAAAGAAGCCAAACGATGAATTGGAACATTTGTTGTTCAGCTCTAATTCCGTTAAAGGTTCTTTGCACGAGGAGGCTATTGGTAGTGATAAATTACAGGGGTTGCAAGTACAGGTAAAGAGGCTTTGGTTAAAACCACAAAATGCATAGTAACACATTTAAATATTGCTTGTTACTACTAACATTTTTTTCAACGTGATAAACCAATGTCCAAATTGTTATGTTTATTTAACTCCCATCGACATTCAAATACTGAAATGGTCGAATTAATATTTGTTCCAACTCTGGACACAATGCCTTTTTTTCAAAATTTTTTCGATATTCCTTCTTTCTAACTCATTACACAATTTGTCCTTTCAAATTTGAATTAAAATTTCTTTTTCGTCGGAAAGAGAGAAATGTATATTTCTTTAATATGTTTTAATACAGTGGAAAAAAAAACAAAT